>NC_134400.1:30559901-30854343 GCF_050003625.1 Haematobia irritans
CATGTTATTTAGAGGGCCATGTAAAGTTGATGAAAAGTAATAGGAAGGCGAAGAGAAGGCATTATAATAAATCCCAACACCTAACGAATGAGTTCAAAGGAGTTAATCTTGTTTCATTAAAATTACCAAACAAGCTTGGTGAGGAGTATGTGACAGCTTGGGAAAAAAAATTATTTTCTTAAGGTTTTCGTACTTTTTTTTAATGAAATCCTAAGAAATCCTAAATACTGAAATGGCATCACATACATGAAAATGCAGCGGATTCTTAAAAAGATAAATGCACCCTATGGCAAGCCAATGTAAGATTCTGAGCCAATTTTGAATCACTTCCGAATCCAAAAAGAAATTTTCCTTTGCTTCGATTTTTTGCTGGGAAGATCCAAGCCACCGAAAATTTATTACCTTCGGTTAAAATCTCCTATCTAAATCCCACGAACAGTCTAGAGAAAATAAGGGGACCTATTTTTTATATTTCCATCTGCGTTGCCTTTGAGAATCACAATAAGTGTCACTTGCAATACAAAGTGGCACAATAAATTTTATAAAAAAGCGTGTCATTCATAAAGATAAAAACCATTTTTTTTTTAATTTTCGAGGATTTTCATTGAAATTGTGAATTTTGGGGGTGGCCATGAATTAACGTCCTTTTCGCTCTATGACACATATTTAAGGAGTTATGGCATAAATAAGTTCTTCATATATAAATTTAATTTTTTTTTCGAGAATTTTCATCAAAATTTTTATTCTTCATCGAAATTTTGATTTTTTAGGGGTGGTCACGAATTGAGATACTTTTCGCTATTAGACGCATATATAATAAGTTATGGCCAAAATAAGAGTTTCATACAAACATTTGAATTTTTCGAGCATTTTCATCGAAATTTTGATTTTATATATATATATATATATATATATATATATATATATATATATATATATATATATATATATATATATATATATATATATATATATATATATATATATATATATATATATATATATATATATATATATATATATATATATATATATATATATATATATATATATATATATATATATATATATATATATATATATATATATATATATATATATATATATATATATATATATATAATATATATATATATATATATATATATATATATATTATATATATATATATATATATATATATATATATATATATATATATATATAAAGTATATATATTCTGGGTCGTGGTGAAATTCTGAGTCGATCTAAGCATGTCCGTCCGTCCGTCCGTCTGTTGAAATCACGCTAACTTCCGAACGAAACACGCTATCGACTTGAAACTTGGCACAAGTAGTTGTTATCGATGTAGGTCGGATGGTATTGAAAATGGGCCATATCGGTCCACTTTTACGTATAGCCCCCATATAAAGGGACCCTCAGATTTGGCTTGTGGAGCCTCTAACAGAGGCATATTTCATCCGATCGGCCTGAAATTTGGTACATGGTGTTGGTATATGGTCTTTAATAACCAGGCAAAAACTGGTCCACATCGGTCCATAATTATATATAGCCGCCATATAAACCGATCCCCAGATTTGGCTTGCGGAGCCTCAAAGAGAAGCAAATTTCATCCGATCCGGCTGAAATTTGGTACATGATGTTGGTATATGGTCTCTAACAACTATGCAAAAATTGGTCCATATCGGTCCTTAATTATATATAGCCCCATATAAACCGATCCCCAGATTTGGCTTGTGGAGCCTCTAAGAGAAGCATATTTCATCCGATCCGGCTGAAATTTGGTACATGGTGTTGGTATATGGTCTCTAACAATCATGTAAAAATTGGTCCACATCGGTCCATAATTATATATATCCCCCATATAAACCGATCCCCAGATTTGGCTTGCGGAGCCTCAAAGAGAAGAGATTTCATCCGATCCGGCTGAAATTTGGTACATGATGTTGGTATATGGTCTCTAACAACCATGCAAAAATTGGTCCACATCGGTTTATATATATATATAGACCCCATATAAACCGATCTCCTGATTTGTGAGTTGCGAAGTCTCCAAGAGAAGCAAATTTCATCCAATCCGGTTGTAATTTTGAACATGGTGTTATATGATCTTTAACAACCGTGCCAGAATTGGTCCATATCGGTCCATAATTATACATAGCCCCCATATAAAACGTTCTCCAGATTTGACCTCCGGAGTCTCTTGGAGGAGCAAAATTCATCCGATCCGGTTCAAATTAGGAACGTGGTGTTAGTATATGGTCGCTAACAACCATACCAAAATTGGTCCAATCACACAAAAATTGGTCCATATCGGTTCATAATCATGGTTGCCACTAGAGCCAAAAATAATCTACCAAAATTTTATTTATATAGAAAATTTTGTCAAAATTTTATTTCTAGAGAAAATTTTGTTAAAATTTTATTCGGTTCATAATAAAATTTTCATCATTGTCAAAATTTTATTTCTACAGAAAATTTTGTCAAATTTTTATTTCTATAGAAAATTTTGTTAAATTTTATTCGGTTCATAATCATGGTTGCCACTCGAGCCAAAAATAATCTACCAAGATTTTATTTCTATAGAATATTTTGTCAAATGTTTATTTCTATAGAAAATTTTGTTAAAATTTTATTTCTGTAGAAATTTTTGTCAAAATTTTCTTTCTATAGAAAATTTTGTCAAAATTTTTATTTCTATAGAAAATTTTGTGAAAATGTTATTTCTATAGAAAATTTTGTTAAAATTTTATTTCTGTAGAAAATTTGTCAAAATTTTATGTCTACATTGTCAAACTGAATTATATGCGTATTGGATCGATCTTTTTTGATTTAATATATACCACGTATGGACTTACATACAATTTAGAATATGGTGTTAGGAGGTTTTAAGATACCTTGCCATCGGCAAGCGTTACCGCAACTTAAGTAATTCGATTGTGGATGGCAGTGTTTAGAAGAAGTTTCTACGCAATCCATGATGGAGGGTACATAAGCTTCGGCCTGGCTGAACTTACGGCCGTATATACTTGTTTCATATCAAAACTTGAATTTTTCCAGAATTTTCATCGAAATTTTAATTTTTTGGATGTGGCCATGAATTAAAAAAAAATTGAATTTTTCGAGTTTTAAATAAATAAATTAGCATTATTAAATAAATAAATAAATTAGCGTTTTTTTTTAACAAACTTGATTTAAATAAAAATCATTTTATGTGAAATTAATCGAAAATTAATCCAGTTCATGGGAGAACCCTTTTTAAAAAATTTTCTTTGCATAGTTTCAGGCATAACAATTGTTCACTAGACATCACATTAGTTCAATTTTATGTCAAGTTGGGATCACTTCCGTAATTTTAAAGGGATCCACATTACTGTTGCCACTAAGGCCAAAAATAATTTACCAAAATTTGAAGAAAAATTTACCAAAAATTTACCAAAAATTTACCAAAATCTCCTACTTTGGAAAAAAAAAAATTCATTTCTATATGAAATTTTGTCGAAATTTCATTTCTAAAGCAAATTTTGTCAACATTTTATTACTATAGAAAATTTTGCAAAATTTTATCTCTGAGAAAATGTTGTCAAAATTTTATTTCTATAGAAAATTTTGTCAAAATTTTATTTCTATAGAAAATTTTGTCAAAATTTTATTTCTATAAATAATAACGTCAAAATTTTATTTTTATAGAGAATTTTCTCAAACTTTTATATATACAAAAAATTTTGTCAAAATTTTATTTCTCTAGAAATTTTTTTCTAAATTTTAATTCTATAGATAATATTGTCAAAATTTTATTTTTATAGAAAATTTTGTCAAAATTTTATTTTTATAGAAAATTTTGTCAAAATTTTATTTCTATAGAAAATTTTGTCTAAATTTTATTTCTATAGAAAATTTTGTCTAAATTTTATTTCTATAGAAAATTTTGTCAAAATTTTAATTCTATAGATAATATTGTCAAAATTTTATTTTTATAGAAAATATTGTCAAAATTTTATTTTTATAGAAAATTTGTCAAAATATTATTTCTATAGAAAATTTTGTCTAAATTTTATTTCTATAGGAAAATTTTTTAAAATTTTATTTCTCTAGAAAATTTTCTCAAAATTTTAGCTCTATAGAAAATTTTCTCAATATTTTATTTTTCCAAAAAAATTTTCTCAAATTTTCATTTCTATAGAAAATTTTGTCAAAATTTTATTTCTATAGATAATATTGTCAAAATTTTATTTTTATAGAAAATTTTGTCAAAATTTTATTTCTATAAAAAATTTTGTCTAAATTTTATTTCTGTAGAAAATTTTGTCAAATTCTATAGATAATATCTATAGATAATATTGTCAAAATTTTATTTTTATAGAAAATTGGTCAAAATTTTATTTTTATAGAAAATTTTGTCAACATTTTATTTCTCTAGAATTTTTTTTCAAAATTTTAATTCTATAGATGATATTGTCAAAATTTTATTTTTATAGAAAATTTTGTCAAAATTTTATTTCTATAGAAAATTTTGTCTAAGTTTTATTTCTATAGAAAATTTTGTCAAAATTTTATTTTTATAGAAAATTTTGTCAAAATTTTAATTTTATAGATAATATTGTCAAAATTTTATTTCTATAGAAAATTTTGTCAAAATTTTATTTCTATAGAAAATTTTGTCAAAATTTTATTTCTCTAAAAAATGTTCTCAAAATTTTATTTCTCTAGAAAATTTTCTCAAAATTTTATTTCTATAGAAAATTTTGTCAACACTTTATTTCTAAAGAAAAAATTGCCGACATTTTATTCCTATTTTCTATAGTCAAAATTTCAATTCTATAGAGAATTTTTTCAACATTTTATTTCTATAGGAGCATTTATTTCATTTTATTTCTATAACAATTAAAATACCTCTTAGTTGAAGAGGAGTAGTTCACAAAATCTACCAAAACATCAAGAATTCTACCAATCTACCATTTTTGGTAGAATTCTATCAACTTTGGCAACCTTGATCTAGAATAAAATTTTACGAAAACCGTTGCACTAAAATTGGAAAGAGGTGGCATAAAAATGTAAAAATATTACATTTATTGGCACAACATGTCCATTTTATTTAGTTATCAATACTTTCCGTTCTAATTTTTACCCGCATTGGTTTAAATTTAACCCTGCCAATTTGTCATTTATAATATATGGACAACATTTTCATCATTCGGCGCTGTTGTGGTGACTACAACTCTTATAACCCTTATTGAATCGACGGCGTCCTTACTGACCCACATCTCGACTATCCAGCAAAAAAAAATTTGAAGTTCTTCCAACGGCACAACATTAAAAGTACTTCCAAAAGATGTATATATATATAATTATGGACCGATATTGATAAATTTTTGCACGGTTGTTAAGGACCATATACTAACACCACGGATCGGATGAGTGTTGTTCCTCCTATAGGCTCCGGAGGTCAAATCTGGGGATCGGTTTATATGGGGACTATATATAATTATGGACCGATGTGGACCAATTTTTGCATGATTGTTAAGGACCATATACTAACACCACGTACCAAACCTGATCGGATGAAATTTGCTTCTCTTAGAGGCTCCGCAAGGCAAATCTGGGGATCGGTTTATATGGGGGCTATATATAATTATGGACCGATGAGGACCAATTTTTGCATGGTTGTTAGAGACTGTATACCAACACCATGTTCCAAATTTCAGCCGGATCGGATGAAATTTGCTTCTCTTATAGGCTACGCAAGCAAATCTGCGGATCGGTTTATATGGGGGCTATATATAATTATGGACCGATGAGGACCAATTTTTGCATGGTTGTTAGAGACTGTATACCAACACCATGTTCCAAATTTCAGCCGGATCGGATGAAATTTGCTTCTCTTAAAGGCTACGCAAGCAAATCTGCGGATCGGTTTATATGGGGGCTATATGTGAAAGTGAACCGATATGGCCCATTTGCAATACCATCCGACCTACATCGATAACGACTACTTGTGACAAGTTTCAAGTCGATAGCTTGTTTCGTTCGGAAGTTAAGGTGATTTCAACAGACGGACGGACATGCTTACATCGACTCAGAATTTCACGACGACCCAGAATATATATACTCTATGGGATCTTAGAGCAATATTTCGATGTGTTACAAACGGAATGGCAAAGTTAATATACCCTCCATCCAAGGGTGGAGGGTATTAAAAATGGTACAAATTATTGAAATTTTGTCGAAAAAAATTCTAAATCCATTCAAGAAAAATTGCGATTTTAATTCAAACGTTTCAGACAACATTTTTTAATTCACATCCAAAACACTGAATTCGTATAACAGAGTAAGACTTGATGCAAATTCAGTGCAACTGCTGTTGAAATGATGGCCATCCGTCCTATGACAAGCCCATGTTAAATGCATCGTTTTTGCGCCAATTTTGCACCACTTCCGGATCCAAAAAGAACATTTTCACTACTTTTTTGGCGACGCTTTTTTTTTACTGGGTACTTACAACTTTGGAGTCGCTACTGTCTCGTTGTGGTCCTTGTTGTTCTAAGGGGTCCTTTCTGGTCTAGTTTTAAATATAAGACGATATTTAAATAAATATTTCTAATATATAATATATTTTTTAAAGTCCTGTCTGCTATTAGCTGTGTAACTAAATAAATACACCGAAAAAAATGGTTGACATTTAGAGAACAAAAATATTGTTTTTGTAGAACTTATGCAAATTTGCTTCATTATACCCTTCACCACTACTGTGGTACAGGGTATAATAAGTTTGTGCATTTGTATGTAACGCCAAGAAGGAAAAGTCTGAGACCCATCGTTTAGTATACCGATCGTCTTAGAATTAAATTCTGAGTCGATTTAGCGATGTCCGTCTGTCTGTCTGTTGATGTATTTTTGTGTGCAAAGTACAGCTCACAGTTTTAGTCCAATTGTCCTAAAATTTGTTTCGGCTCAAAGACGATCCCTATTGATTTTGGAAAAAATCGGTTCAGATTTAGATATAGCTGCCATATATATTTTTTACCGATCTGGTCATAATTGGCGTGTGTATCAACCGATCTTCCTCAAATTCCGTATATCCGAATATTTTATGGGTCTCGAAAAACTTGCCAAATCGGTTCAGATTTAGATATAGCTCCCATATATAGCTTTGGCCCGATTTACACTCATTTACCCACAGAGGCCAATTGTTTGCTCCGATTTAGTTGAAATTTTGCACAGGGAGTAGAATTAGCATTATAGCTATGCGTGTCAAATTTGGTGGAAATCGGTTCAGATTTAGATATAGCTCCCATATATAGCTTTCGTCCGATTTACACTCAAATGACCACAGAGGCCAATTTTTTGCTCCGATTTAGTTGAAATTTTGCACATGAAGTAGAATTAGCATTGTAGCTATGTGTGCCAAATTTGGTTGAAATCGGTTCAGATTTAGATATAGCTCCCATATATAGCTTTCGCCCGATTTACACTCATATGACCACAGAGGCCAATCTTTTACTCCGATTTAATTGAAATTTTGCACAGGGAGTAGAATTAGCATTGTAGCTATGCGTGCCAAATTTGGTTGAAATCGGTTCAGATTTAGATATATCTCCCATATATAGCTTTCCCCCGATTTACACTCATATGACCACAGAGACCAATTTTTTGCTCCGATTTAGTTGAAATTTTGCACATGAAGTAGAATTAGCATTGTTGCTATGCGTGCCAAATTTGGTTGAAATCGGTTCAGATTTAGATATAGCTCCCATATATATGTTTTTCTGATTTGGACAAAAATTGTCAAAATACCAACATTTTCCTTATAAAATCGCCACTGCTTAGTCGAAAAGTTGTAAAAATGACTCTAATTTTCCTAAACTTCTAATACATATATATCGAGCAATAAATCATATATAAATTTTTGCGAAGTTTCCTTAAAATTGCTTCAGATTTCAATGTTTCCCATATTTTTTTTTTACTAACATTGTGTTCCATTAGCCGACTTAAATTTTGAGTCTATAGATTTTGTAGAAGTCTATCAAATTCTGTCCAGATCGAGTGATATTTAAATGTATGTAGTTGGGACAAACCTTTATATATAGCCCCCAACATATTTGACGGATGTGATATGGCATCGAATATTTAGATCTACAAAGTGGTGCAGGGTATAATATAGTCGGCCCCGCCCGACTTTAGACTTTCCTTACTTGTTTTTATCATGAAGAAGGTTATTTATATATAATTTTGTTTTTTTTACGGAAGCTTATTTATTTGTGGAATATATAATAAAAAATAAATTTAAGAGTTTTCAAATTTTTATATTTATATTTTTTTATTTATAATCAATTTTAAATGAATGAAACCTTAATTTAATTTTAATAAAGCCTTATTAAAAAATGACAATTGTTGTTTTTGATCTCTCATCTCTAGGGCGAGTAGATCTTGCTTCTTCAAGGCAAAATATTGTTTATGCAAACGTTGTCGACAAAATTGATAGAATTCAATTTCACGTGTGAAATTACGGCGTACCATATTCTTAATCTCTTCACTGATATGGGGTTTCATGGGATTGCTATTTTTATGATCGGCATGCAAGTCCACTGAGAGAGAAAAGAGTTCATACGGCATTAAGAATATGGACAAGTGTAATATACAGAGACCAAAGAACTTACTGTAATACAATTTGGAAGCTCCCATAAAATAGCGCGGTATATAGTTTTCAAAAACCGTTAAGGTAACATTGGTATCCTCCCATGTACCTACTACAGCATATTCTTTCTCCACAGTACGTTTGGCCAATTCCAAAGGCAAACGGGTATTGAAAGGCCTTAAATCAAAAAAAAAAAATCGTATTCCATGATTCGATGAAGAATTCACTTGATTCACTTCGACTTACATGCATTTATGCTCGTTGTGACCACAAAAGAATAGAGTCTGCCGCCTATGATCACCCGTTCTCTCAAATCCGGAACCTTCGATATATGTACAAGCCTTGTCCTTACTCAAAACACATTGATCGAATTCGGTATTTGCCCATTTGGGATTGGGCATTGGTTTGTTGTTTTTCAATCTTTTTGGGACAAATACCCAGGGGGCACGTATGTAATAATACCAACTGATTATCCTTTCCACAGGATCCCTTACCATATTCATATAGATGGGTCGTGGCTCTTCATAGTCGGTGAAATTCATAAAATTCACATGACTAACAAACACTGTGCCTTCATCCAAATTTCCAATATTATCGATAGTGTTCTCAATTTCATCGTCCTCCAGTAGGGTTCTTATGCCTCCTTGTTGCTGATCAACATCCACTTCGAAGTCATGGATCTTGCCAAGTTTTTGGAGTAAATTAATCATTTGGACACTACCAGTTTTGGGTACACGATTGAAGAAAAGTATATCGGTTTCAGCTCTTTTGGTATTATTCAATGCATCGGCATTTAGGGTATATAGCTGAGAAAATAATGGGTAATAAGAAATAACCCACAGGGGGTCTCAGTCAATGAACAAAATTTTCAAAAATTTTAGTTTTGCGAAATGTATGGAATTTTATTTAAATTTGCCATCTACTTTGTAATCAATTAAGCTTGAAATGCAAGGAGAAGTAAAAAATTGAGTAAGGAGAAAATGAAGCACTAAAAGATGAGAGTTAGTTTTTACGTTGCTGCGATGCATTGAAGAAATACCATTGAAGAGGAAAGAGGAAAGATCTAAAGAAATTTTGCATAACATACACTCACAAACAAAAAAAAACATGACTCACACATAAGAATTTTCATATGGGCGGGATACAGTTTTTTTTTAATATAACCATTGAAGAAAATGTAGGTTTATTTTAGAAAATGTTAACTAAAATATTTTACTAATTGCAATATGACAAAAATAAGTTTATAATTTTTGTCAAATTGAAAAAAAAAAAACAAGTATATACGGCCGTAAGTTCGGCCAGGCCGAAGCTTATGTACCCTCCATCATGGATTGCGTAGAAACTTCTTCTAAACACTGCCATCCAGAATCGAATTACTTAAGTTGCGGTAACGCTTGCCGATGGCAAGGTATCTTAAGACCTTTGACAAAGTAGACATAAAATTTTGACAAAATTTTCTACAGAAATAAAATTTTAACAAAATTTTCTATAGAAATAAACTTTTGACAAAATTTTCTATAGAAATAAAATCTTGGTAGATTATTTTTGGCTCGAGTGGCAACCATGATTATGAACCGAATAAAATTTGAACAAAATTTTCTATAGAAATAAAATTTTGACAAAATTTTCTATAGAAATAAAATTTTGACAATGATGAAAATTTTATTATGAACCGACTAAAATTTTAAAAAAATTTTCTCTAGAAATAAAATTTTGACAAAATTTTCTATAGAAATAAAATTTTGGTAGATTATTTTTGGCTCTAGTGGCAACCATGATTATGAACCGATATGGACCAATTTTTGTGTGATTGGACCAATTTTGGTATGGTTGTTAGCAACCATATACTAACACCACGTTCCTAATTTGAACCGGATCGGATGAAATTTGCTTCTCTTTGAGGATCCGCAACCCAAATCTGGGGATCGGTTTTTATGGGCGCTATATATAATTATGGACCGATGTGGACCAATTTTTGCACGGTTGTTAGAGACCATATACCAATACCATGTACCAAATTTCAGCCGGATCGGATGCAATTTGCTTCTCTTTGAGGCTTCGCAAGCCAAATCTGTAGATCGGTTTATATGGTGTCTATATATAATTATGGACCGATGTAGACCAATTTTGGCATGGTTGTTAGAGACCATATACCAACATCATGTACCAAATTTCAGCCGGATCGGATGAAATTTGCTTCTCCTTGAGGCTACGCAAGCCAAATCTGGGGATCGGTTTATATGGGGGCTATATATAATTATGGACCGATGTGGACCAATTTTTGCACGATTGTTAGAGACCATATACCAACACCATGTACCAAATTTCAGCCGGATCGAATGAAATATGCTTCTCTTAGAGGCTCCACAAGCCAAATCTGGGGATCGGTTTATATGGGGGCTATATATAATTATGGACCGATGTGAACCAATTTTTGCACGGTTGTTAGAGACCATATACCAACACCATGTACCAAATTTCAGCCGGATCGGATGAAATTTGCTTCTCTTTTAGGCTCCGCAAGCCAAATCTGGGGATCGGTTTATATGGGGGCTATATACAATTATGGACCGATGTGGACCAATTTTTGCATGGTTGTTAGAGACCATATACCAACACCATATACCAAATTTCAGCCGGATCGGATGAAATATGCTTCTGTTAGAGGCTCCACAAGCCAAATCTGAGGGTCCCCTTATATGGGGGCTATACGTAAAAGTGGACCGATATGGCCCATTTTCAATACCATCCGACCTACATCGATAACAACTACTTGTGCCAAGTTTCAAGTCGATAGCTTGTTTCGTTCGGAAGTTAGCGTGATTTCAACAGACGGACGGACGGACGGACGGACGGACATGCTTAGATCGACTCAGAATTTCACCACGACCCAGAATATATATACTTTATAGGGTCTTAGAGCAATATTTCGATGTGTTACAAACGGAATGACAAAGTTAATATACCCCCATCCTATGATGGAGGGTATAAAAATAATTGTATAATTAGATATAATGCATTTGGACGTCAATTGCCTGTTTCGGTATCAGGCTAACATGTAATATAAATTGAAAAAATTTTATTAAAAATAGTTTTATGTTGTTTAAGAAATTTATATTTTTTGAGAAAAAAACAAGTATATACGGCCGTAAGTTCGGCCAGGCCGAATCTTATGTACCCTCCACCATGGATTGCGTTGAAACTTCTACGTAAGACTGTCATCCACAATCGAATTACTTGGGTTGTGGTATCTTGAAACTTTTTAACATCGTTTTCTAAATTGTGAGTTAGTCCATACGTGGTAGAGAGCCAGAATTGAAATATGGGGGTCGCTTATATGGGGGCTACATACAATTATGAAATTGATATGGACCAATTTTTGGTGATTGAGGATAGATTTATCTGAGGACTATATATAACTATAGACCGATATGGACATAGTTAGGCATGGTTGTTAACGGCCATATAACAGGTTGGCTGGTAAGTCCCCGGTCTGACACATAGATGGCATCGCTAGTATTAAATGCATAGTATTTTTATACCCTCCACCATAGGATGGGGGGTATATTAACTTTGTCATTCCGTTTGTAACACATCGAAATATTGCTCTAAGACCCCATAAAGTATATATATTCTGGGTCGTGGTGAAATTCTGAGTCGATCTGAGCATGTCCGTCCGTCCGTCCGTCCGTCCGTCCGTCCGTCTGTTGAAATCACGCTAACTTCCGAACGAAACAAGCTATCGACTTGAAACTTGGCACAAGTAGTTGTTATTGATGTAGGTCGGCTGGTATTGCAAATGGGCCATATCGGTCCACTTTTACGTATAGCCCCCATATAAACGGACCCCCAAATTTGGCTTGCGATCGCTCTAAGAGAAGCAAGTTTCATCCGATCCGGCTGAAATTTGGTACATGGTGTTAGTATATGGTCTCTAACAATCATGCAAAAATTGGTCCATATCGGTCCATTTTTACGTATAGCCCCCATATAAACGGACCCCCAAATTTGGCTTGCGATCGCTCTAAGAGAAGCAAATTTCATCCGATCCGGCTGAAATTTGGTACATGGTGTTAATATATAGTCTCTAACAACCATGCAAAAATTGGTCCATATCGGTCCATAATTACATACAGCCCCCATATAAACCGATCCCCCGATTTGGTTTGCGGAGCCTCTAAGAGAACCAAATTTCATCCGATCCGGCTGAAATTCGGTACATGGTGTTAGTATATGGTCTCTAACAACCATGCAAAAATTGGTCCACATTGGTCCATAATTACATACAGCCCACATATAAACCGATCCCCCGATTTGGTTTGCGGAGCCTCTAAGAGAACCAAATTTCATCCGATCCGGCTGAAATTTGGTACATGGTGTTAGTATATGGTCTCTAACAACCATGCAAAAATTGGTCCACATTGGTCCATAATTATATATAGTCCCCATATAAACCGATCCCCCGATTTGGCTTGCGGAGCCTCTAAGAAACGAAAATTTCATCCGATCCGGCTGGTACATGGTGTTGGCATATGTTCTCTAATGACCATGCAAAAATTGGTCCATATCGGTCCATAATTATATATAGCCCCCATATAAATCGATTCCCAGATTTGTCCTCCGGAGCCTCTTGGAGGAGCAAAATTCATCCGATCCGGTTGAAATTTGCAACGTGGTGTTAGTATAAGGCCACTAATATCCATGCCAAAATTGGTCCATATCGGTCTATAGTTATATATAGCCGATCCCCAATCACACAAAATTTGGTCCATATCGGTTCATATTCATGGTTGCCACTCGAGCCAAAAATAAACTACCAAAATTTTATTTTTATGGAAAACATTGTCAAAATGTTATTCCTATAGAAAATTTTGTCAAAATTTTATTTCTATAGAAAATTTTGTAAAAATTTTATTTCTATAGAAAATTTTGTAAAAATTTTATTTCTATAGCAAGTTTTGTAAAAATTTTATTTCTATAGAAAGTTTTGTAAAAATATTATTTCTGTAGAAAATTTTGTAAAAATTTTATTTCTATAGAAAATTTTGTAAAAATTTTATTTCTGTAGAAAATTTTGTAAAAATTTTATTTCTATAGAAAATTTTGTCAAAATTTTATTTCTATAGAAATTTTTTTCCAAATTTTATTTCTATAGAAAATTTTTTCCAAATTTTACTTCTATAGAAAATGTTGTCAAAATTTTATTTTGTCAAAATTTTATTTCTATAGAAACTTTAAACTTAATTATATACGTATTTAATCGGCCTTTTTAGTTTAATATATACTACGTATGGACTACCTTGTAATTTAGAAGACGGTGTTAGGAAGTTTTAAGATACCTTGCCATCGGCAAGTGTTAGGTTAGGTTAGGTGGCAGCCCGATGTATCAGGCTCACTTAGACTATTCAGTCCATTGTGATACCACATTGGTGAACTTCTCTCTTATCACTGAGTGCTGCCCGATTCCATGTTAAGCTCAATGACAAGGGACCTCCTTTTTATAGCCGAGTCCGAACGGCGTTCCACATTCCAGTGAAACCACTTAGAGAAGCTTTGAAATCCTCAGAAATGTCACCAGCATTACTGAGGTGGGATAATCCACCGCTGAAAAACTTTTTGGTGTTCGGTCGAAGCAGGAATCGAACCCACGACCTTGTGTATGCAAGGCGGGCATGCTAACCATTGCACCACGGTGGCTCGGCAAGTGTTACCGCAACCCAAGTAATTCGATTGTGGATGACAGGCTTCAGTAGAAGTTTCTACGCAATCCATGGTGGAGGGTACATAAGCTTCAGCCTGGCCGAACTTACGGCCGTATGTACTTGTTATATAGTACCAACCTTCAAATGATTCGTGTCAAAATTTGACGTCTGTAAGTCAATTAGTTTGCGAGATAGAACGTCTTTTGTGAAGCAACTTTTGCTATTGTGAAAAAAAATGAAAAAAAGGAATTTCGTGTTTTGATAAAGTACTGTTTTCTGAAGGGAAAAAATACGGTGGAAGCAAAAACTTGGCTTGATAATGAGTTTCCGGACTCTGCCCCAGGGAAATCAACAATAGTTGATTTGTATGCAAAATTCAAGCGTGGTGAAATGAGCTCGGAGGACGGTGAACGCAGTGGACGCCCGAAAGATGTGGTTAAATGACCGTAAAAAGAAGTTGATCGAGATAGCAGAGGCCTTAAAGATATCAAAGGAACGTGTTGGTCATATCATTCATCAATATTTGGATATGCGGAAGCTCTGTGCAAAATGGGTGCCGCGCGAGCTCACATTTGCCCAAAAACAACAACGTGTTGATGATTCTGAGCGGTGTTTGCAGCTGTTAACTCGTAATACACCCGAGTTTTTCCGTCGATATGTGACAATGGATGAAACATGGCTCCATCACTACACTCCTTAGTCCAATCGACAGTCGGCTGAGTTCGTTGGCAAAGTAATGGCCTCTGTTTTTTTGGGATGGACATGGAATAATTTGTATCGATTATCTTGAGAAGGGAAAAACCATCAACAGTGACTATTATATGGCGTTAGTTTGAAGGTCGAAATCGCGGCAAAACGGCCCCATATGAAGAAGAAAAAAGTGTTGTTCCACCAAGACAACGCACCGTGTCACAAGTCATTGAGAACGATGGCAAAAATTCATGAATTGGGGTTCGAATTGCTTCCCCACCCACCGTATTCTCCAGATCTGGATCCCAGCGACGTTTTCTTGTTCTCAGATCTCAAAAGGATGCCCGCAGGGAAAAAATTTTGCTGCAATGAAGAGGTGATCGCCGAAACTGAGGCTTATTTTGAGGCAAAACCGAAGGAGTACTACCAAAATGGTATCAAAAAATTGGAAGGTCGTTATAATCGTTGTATCGCTCTTGAAGGGAACTTTGTTGAATAATAAAAACGAATTTTGACAAAAAAAAAAAATGTGTTTTTCTTTGGTAGACCGGGGACTTATCAGCCAACCTGTTACTAGCACAATGTAATTTGCTCCTCCAAGAGGCTCCAAAACCAAATCTCGGGATCGGTTTATATGGGAGCTATATATGATTATGGAATGATATGGACCACTTTTGGCATGGCTATTAAATATCATATACTACCACCACGTACCAAATTTCAACCAGATCGTATGAATTTTTCTCTTCCAAAGGGCTCCGGAAATCAAATCTGGGGATCGGTTTATATGGGGGCTATATATAACTATGGACCGATTTCGACCAATTTTTGCATGGGTATTTGAGGCCATATATTAACACCACGTACCAAATTTCAACTGAATCAGATGAATTTTGGTCTTCCAACAGGCTCAGGAGGTCAAATCTGGTGATCGGTTTATATGGGGGCTATATATAATTATGGACCATTATGGACGATTTTTTGCATGGTCATTAGAGACCATATACTTAAACCATGTACCAAATTTCAGCCGGATCGGATGAGATTTGTTTATCTTAGAGGCTCCGCAAGCCAAATTGGGGGATGGGTTTATATGGGGGCTATATATAATTATTGACCGATGTGGACCAATTTTTGCATAGTTGTTAGAGACCATATACTTACACCATGTACCAAATTTCAGCCGGATCGGATGAAATTTGCTTCTCTTAGAGTCCCCGCAAGCCAAATTTGGGGGTCCGTTTATATGGGGGCTATACGTAAATGTGGACCGATATGGCCCATTTGCAATACTATCCGACCTACATCAAGTTCACCAATGATAAGAGACCAATGTGGTATCACAATGGACTGAATAGTCTAAGTGAGCCTGATACATCGGGCTGCCACCTAACCTACATCAATAACAACTACTTGTGCCAAGTTTCAAGTCGATAGCTTGTTCGGAAGTTAGCGTGATTTCAACAGACGGACGGACGGACGGACGGACATGCTCAGATCGACTCAGAATTTCACCACGACCCAGAATATATATACTTTATGGGGTCTTAGAGCAATATTTCGATGTGTTACAAACGGAATGACAAATAATATACCCCCATCCTATGGTGGAGGGTATAAAAATGTTTTCTTAATTAAAAAAACTGCAAAATCCTCAAAATAATTCTTAGTCTTTTTTTTTGACTTTCCCTTAAGGATTTTGGTACATGTACAAAGGATGTTCTAAATAAAGAATATTTTTTTTTAATTATTTAGTATATATTTGAAGCTTTTTATCTTTAATCCAAAGATTGAAAATCTCAGTATCAGTACAGTGAAAATAGATCATAAAAATAAAATCGTCAATAAACGACCTGGCTTATTTTTAAATTTCTTACCTTTTCAATTGAACCAACATTTTAAAAAGAAACAATTTTGTTTTTAATTTGCTATGTAGAAAATTCTTTATTTATTCTAGTTGTATTAAAAAAACTTAAAATTGTAGCCTCCAGATTTGGTAAAAGAACAGTATAAAATGTTTATCTAATTAAATTTTATTTTTGTTTTTATATATTAGCAATAGTTTGGATATCCTTAGTGGTATTTATCCATTAACTCCTCCTTTTTAATAGCAATATATTGCTTGTACAAACGTTGTTTGCAGAAATTGTACAACTCAATTTCATGGGAAAATTGCATCTTCAATTTTGCCTCAACTTCCGGTTCCAAATTAGTGTTATGGGGTGTTGCATTCTTCTTGAATTTACCACTCTTGTCACCTACCAAGGGCGGGGGAAAAATATCAAGGATATAGGCGATTAGTAAATGATAACAAAATGTTGGAATGGACTACCCCCATGTTCCGGTAAAGGTAATTGTAATATCTTTATTTGATTTCCAAATTTGGGATTAAAAAATAAAAAATTGGCATCGTCATTTCATAAAGGCAATGCAAGAGCGAATCTTTGAGATTTACGATAATCGATAACAATTACAATTTTTTTTACCGCACTAGGGGGAACTAAATAAGTGGACTTACTGTAGTAAAGTTGAGTGGCTCCTCGGAAAAATCTTGGTATATAATGTTCCAGCACTGTAAGAGTAATATTGGTATCTTCCCACGAACCAACAACGGCATATTCTCTTTCAATATTTTGTTTAGCTATTTGTGTGGCAATGGGAGAATTGAAATTTCTGGAAAAGGATTAGGGATTAGTTTTGGGATATGTTTTAAATGTGGATATTGGAATATTCGTTGGATGGAGAGGTCAGCACTATGTTTCAAACTAACAAAATTATAGGACTCGTAATAAAAAAAAGCATAAAAAATCTAAATTATTTTATTTTATTTCATTTTAATTCCATTTTAATTTCATTCTAATTTCATTTGAAGTTCATTTCAATTTCATTTGAATTTCCTTTTAATTTCATTTGAATTACATTTGAATTTCATTTGACGTACATTTCAATATCATTTGAATTTCCTTTTAATTTCAGATTAATTTCAGTTTAATTTCATTTTAATTTAATTGAATTGAATTTCATTTCATTTGAAGTTCATTTCAATTTCATTTGAATCTTTCAATTTCACTTTAATTTCATTTGAAGTTCATTTAAATTTCATTTATATTTCCTTTTAATTTCAGATTAATTTCAGTTTAATTTCATCTTAATTGAATTGAATTGAATTGAATTTCATTTCATTTCACTTCATTTCATTTAATTTCATTAATTTAATTTCTTTTCACTTCATTTCATTTCATTATACCCTCCACCATAGGATGGGGATATATTAACTTTGTCATTCCGTTTGTAACACATCGAAATATTGCTCTAAGACCCCATAAAGTATATATATTCTGGGTCGTGGTGAAATTCTGAGTCGATCTAAGCATGTCCGTCCGTCCGTCCGTCTGTCCGTCTGTCCGTCTGTCCGGCTGTCCGTCCGTCTGTGGAAATCACGCTAACTTCCGAACGAAACTAGCTATCGACTTGAAACTTGGCACAAGTAGTTGTTATTGATGTAGGTCGGATGGTATTGAAAATGGGCCATATCGGCCCACGTTTACGTATAGCCCCCATATAAACCGATCCCCAAATTTGGCTTGCGGAGCCTTCCGGAGCAGCACAATTCATCCGATCCGGTTGAAATTTGGTACGTGGTCTAAGTATACGGTCTCTAATAACCATGCAAAAATTGGTCCATATCGGTCCATAATTATATATAGCCCCCATATAAACCGATCCCCAGATTTGACCTCCGGAGCCTCTTGGAGGTGCAAAATTCATCCGATCCGGTTGAAATTTGGTACCTGATATTAGTATACGGTCTCTAACAACCATGCAAAAATTGGTCCATATCGGTCCATAAATATATATAGCTCCCATATAAACCGATCCCCAGATTTGACCTCCGGAGCCTCTTGGAGGAGCAAACTTCATCCTACCCGATTGAAATTTGGTACGTGGTGTTCGTATATGGTCTCTAACAACCATGCAAAAACTGGTCCATATCAGTCTATAATTATATATAGCTCCCATATAAACCGATCCCCAGATTTGACCTCCGGAGCCTCTTGGAGGGGCAAAATTCATCCGATCCGTTTGAAATTGGGTACCTGATGTTAGTATACGGTCTCTAACAAGCATGCAAAAATTGGTCCATATCGGTCCATAATTATATATAGCTCCCATATAAACCGATCCCCAGATTTGAACTCTGGAGCCTCTTGGATGAGCAAAATTCATCCGATCCAATTGAAATTTCGTACGTGGTGTTAGTATATGGTCTCTAACAACCATGCAAAAATTGGTCCATATCGGTCCATAATTATATATAGCTCCCATATAAACCGATCCCCAGATTTGACCTCCGGAGCCTCTTGGAGGAGCAAACTTCATCCTACCCGATTGAAATTTGGTACGTGGTGTTAGTATATGGTCTCTAACAACCATGCAAAAACTGGTCCATATCGGTCTATAATTATATATAGCTCCCATATAAACCGATCCCCAGATTTGACCTCCGGAGCCTCTTGGAGGGGCAAAAGTCATCCGATGCGGTTGAAATTTGGTACATTTCGTTAGTATATGGCCTCTAACAGCCATGTAAAAATTGTCAAATTTTATTACTATAGAAAGTTTTGTCAAAATTTCATTTCTATAGAAAGTTTTGTAAAAAGTTTATTTCTGTAGAAAATTTAGTCAACATTTTATTTCTATAGACAATTTTGTAAAAAATTTATTTCTGTAGAAAATTTTGTCAACATTTTATTTCTATAGACAATTTTGTCAACATTTTATTGCTATAGAAAATTTTGTCAACATTTTACTTCCATAGAAAATTTTGTCAACATTTTATTTCTATAGAAAATTTTGTCAAGTTTTTATTTCTATAGAAAATTTTGTCAAAATTTTATTTCTATAGAAAATTTTGTCAAACTGAATTATATACGTATTTAATCGGCCTTTTTTTGATTAATATATACCCCTTATGCACTAACTTACAATTTAGAAGACAGTGTTAAAAAGTTTTACTATACCTTGCCATCGGCAAGTGTTATCGCAACCCAAGTAATTCGATTGTGGATGACAGCCGTTAGTAGAAGTTCCTACGCAATCCATGGTGGAGGGTACATAAGATTCGGCCTGGCCGAACTTACGGCCGTATATACTTGTTTTATTTTATTTTATTTTATTTCATTTCATTTCATTTCATTTCATTTCATTTCATTTCATTTCATTTCATTTCATTTCATTTCATTTCATTTCATTTCATTTCATTTCATTTCATTTCATTTCATTTCATTTCATTTCATTTCATTTCATTTCATTTCATTTCATTTCATTTCATTTCATTTCATTTCATTTCATTTCATTTCATTTCATTTCATTTCATTTCATTTCATTTCATTTCATTTCATTTCATTTCATTTCATTTCATTTCATTTCATTTCATTTCATTTCATTTCATTTCATTTCATTTCATTTCATTTCATTTCATTTCATTTCATTTCATTTCATTTCATTTCATTTCATTTCATTTCATTTCATTTCATTTCATTTCATTTCATTTCGTTTCGTTTCATTTCATTTCATTTCATTTCATTTCATTTCATTAATTTAATTTAATTTAATTTAATTTAATTTAATTTAATTTAATTTAATTTAATTTAATTTAATTTAATTTAATTTAATTTAATTTAATTTAATTTAATTTAATTTAATTTAATTTAATTTAATTTAATTTTAAAATTATTTTAACAAAGTACTAAACTCCACTTAAAAAATTCATGATAGTTTATTGGAAGAGGTCTTACTTGCATTCCGGTTTATTGCCGCACAAATGCAATGAAAATCTACGCCAATCCCTATTATATTCAATATGATCTTCAAATATACAATCGGGAGCTTCAGCCTTTTTCACACAATCATTGAAGGACATATCAAACCATTCTTTCGATTCCATTTTACGCCCCCTACGCTGAATATAAAAACCAAATACAGCAGGATGGCGAATATAATAATAGGCGCTCATCACCTTTTCTATGGGATGGCGTACCAGATTGACGTATATGGGTTTGGGAAAACCAAATCTTGTAAAATTGACCCAATTTATATGTTCCACATAGGACATGGCACCTTCCACTTCAGTAATTTCCTCGGCAACGGATCTCTCTATATCGGGTGTGAGTAATACAGGATTCGGGACATATTCCTCGTTTACATAGGGTGTGAAGTCATTTATTTCCGAAAGTTTACCGAGTAGAGAGCTTAACGATTGTGATCCCACCTTCTCTAGGCGATTGAAAAAGAGAACTTCTTGACGTGCATGTCTGGTGTTATTTAAATCCCAAGCATTGACGGTATTCAACTATACACAGAGAATAAAATTTTGGAGGAAGTGTAAACAAGACTTCATTCATTTTAATTTTTTATCTCTACACTGAGAAAGAAAACACTTTTATTTGGAAACTTTTGATTGTATATTTCAATAGCTATATATTGTGTTGAAAATTGATTTAAACGAGCTTTTATTTATATTCCAGATTTTTAGTTTCAAATTAAACTGTGTGTGCAAATTTTGAATATCTATATACGGTATACTAATAGAAAAAATTACATTCCAAAATTGTGAACGGACGGTAACAAAATGAAACGGAAACGTTCAAGAAAAATCAAAACGCAATGTTTACGGTTTCGTCCATGGGAGTTCACGATTTCATGAGTAGCTTTTTTACTGTGGCCAAGAAAAGTCTTAAAAATTTCGTTAAACGTTCTTATGGCAAGTCCGTCTGTGGTGCAATGTGCTAAGGCGAGCTGCCGTAGTTTAGCAATTGAAAAGCAACCACTATACTCGCGACACATTCTTTACTTTTGATTCTGTGTTACGATATTATTTAGGTGGAGGAATAGAAGCGTTAACGACAGCTGTTTCAATGCGTGCCCACAATACGCGACGCAATACTATGAAGCGCAGCGGCGTGTTGCGAAATTAAAATGATTGATGGCCTATGGCCTAGTGTTGCCATTGATTACCACGTTTCAAGTATTTTATTTTCGCATGGTAGATAAAATAATATGACATTTTACGTTTTTATGTGATTGTAATGTAGAATACAAAAGAAAACGAACACTGTACGAGTATTGTCATCAAAAACACAAGGAAGTGAGGAAAGATTAATTTTATGCTCACAAGGTTATTGTTCAACGCGGTCTAGTCACTGGATATGATTGCGTTTTGATAACAAAGCCTAAGCAAACCATGTGACTTAGTGCGTAAGCATACACTGAAAAAAATATTATTTCTATAGAACAATTTGTGAAAATTTTCTTTCTATAGAAAATTTTGCCAAAATTTTATTTCTATAAAAACTTTTGTAAAAATTTTATTTCTATAGAAAATTTTGTCAAACTTTTATTTCTATAGAAAATTTTGTCAAAATTTTATTTCTATAGAAAATTTTGTCAAAATTTTATTTCTAAAGAAAATTTTATTTTTACAGAAAGTTTGGTGAACATTTTATTTCGATAGAAAATTTTATCAAAATTTTACTTTTAAAAAAATTTATCAAAATTTTATTTCTAAAAAAAATTTTATCACAATTTTATTTATAAAGAAAATTTTGTCCATAGAAAATTTGTAAAAATTTATTTTTTTTAAGACCATTTTGTCAAAATTTTTGTTTCTATATAAAATTTTGTCAAAATTTTAGTTCTATAGAAAATTTTGTAAAATTTTATTTCTATAGAAAATTTTGTCAAAATTTTATTTCTATAGAAAATTTTGTGAAAATTTTATTTCTATTGAAAATTTTGTTAAAATTCTATTTGAATAAAATATTTTGTCAAAATTCTATATCTATAGAAAATTTTGTCAAATTGTATTTCTATAAAAAATTTTGTCAAAATTTTATGTCTATAGAAAATTTTGTCAAAATGTTTGTTTCTATAGAAAATGTTGTCAAAATTCTATTTCTATTAAATACTTTGTAAAACTTTTATGTCTATAGAAAATTTTGTCAAAATTCTATTTCTATAGAAAATTTTTTCACATTTTTATTTCTATAGAAAATTTTTTTCACATTTTTATTTCTATAGAAAATTTGTAAAAATTTTATTTCTATAGAAAATGTTGTCAACATTTTATTGCTATAGAAAATTTTGTCAAAATTTTATTTCTATAGAAAATTTTGCCAAAATTTTATTTCTATAGAAAATTTTGTCAAAATTTCATTTCTATAGAAAATTTTGTCAAAATTTTATTTCTATAGAAAATTTTGTCAAAATTTTATTTCTATAGAAAATTTTGTCAAAATTCTATTTCTATAGAAAATTTTGTAAAACTTTTATGTCTATAGAAAATTTTGTCAAAATTCTATTTTTTTTTGCGTTGAGTGAATTACCCGAATTTATTCTGATAATTGGTTGATAGTTTTGCTGCAAGTAGAGGATGCTGATGAGGAATATGGTAATTCCGAAACAGCTGTACATCCAACCATCTTGCAGTATATAGGGCTTTGCCCAAATAAATTTGACAAGCATACTTTTCCTCTGTTGGTTAAGCTACACTTGTAGTTTAGTCAATGCATGGCTTTAAGCTGAGATCAAAAAAACAACAATAACGATTGAAGACAAGCCAACAATAACAAACAAAACAAAAAAAAATTCTATTTCTATAGAAAGTGTTGTCAACATTTTATTGCTATAGAAAATTTTGTCAAAATTTTATTTCTATAGAAAATTTTGTCAAAATTTTTTTTCTATAGAAAATTTTGTCAAAATTTTATTTCTATAGAAAATTTTGTCAAAATTTTATTTCTATAGAAAATTTTCTCAAAATTCTATTTCTATAGAAAATTTTATTTCTATAGAAAATTTTGTCAAATTTTATTTCTATAGAAAATTTTGCCAAATTTTATTTCTAGAAAAAATTTTGTCAAAATTGTATTTCGATAGAAAATTTTGTCAAAATTTTTGTTTCTATAGAAAATTTTGTCAAAATTTTTGTTTCTATAGAAAATTTTGTCGAAATTTTATTTCTATAGAAAATTTTGTCAAAATTTTATTTCTATAGAAAATTTTGTCAAAATTTTATTTCTATAGAAAATTTTGTCAAAATTTTATTTCTATAGAAAATTTTGTCAAAATTTTATTTCTATAGAAAATTTTCTCGAAATTCTATTTCTATAGAAAATATTTTTAAAAATTTTATTTCTATAGAAAATTTTGTCAAATTTTATTTCTATAGAAAATTTTTGTTAACATTTTATTTCTATAGAAAGTTTTGTCAAAATTCTATTTCCATAGAAAATTTTGTCAAAATTGTATTACTATAGAAAATTTCGTCAAATTTTTATTTCTATAGAAATTTTTTTCAAAATTTTATTTCTATAAAAAAATTTGCCTAGATTTTTGTTTCTATAGAAAATTTTGTCAAAATTTTTGTTTCTATAGAAAATTTTGTCAAAATTCTATTTCTATAGAAAATTTTTTCACATTTTTATTTCTATAGAAAATTTGTAAAAATTTTATTTCTATAGAAAATTTTGTCGAAATTTTATTTCTATAGAAAATTTTGTCAAAATTTTATTTCTATAGAAAATTTTGTCAAAATTTTATTTCTATAGAGAATTTTGTCAAAATTTTATTTCTATAGAAAATTTTCTCGAAATTCTATTTCTATAGAACATTTTTGTAAAAATTTTATTTCTATAGAAAATTTTGTCAAATTTTATTTCTATAGAAAATTTTGTCAAATTTTATTTGTATAGAAAATTTTTGTTAACATTTTATTTCTATAGAAAGTTTTGTCAAAATTCTATTTCCATAGAAAATTTTGTCAAAATTGTATTACTATAGAAAATTTCGTCAAATTTTTATTTCTATAGAAATTTTTTTCTTTCAAAATTTTATTTCTATAAAAAAATTTGCCAAGATTTTTGTTTCTATAGAAAATTTTGTCAAAATTATATTTCAATGGAAAATTTTTGTAAAATGTTAATTCTGTAGAAAATTTTGTCAAAATCGATCGATTTTTTAACAATGGAATAAATCCATCAGCTCTTAGACGAGCGGTTCAGAAAGGATAGCAACCTGAAGTTGGTTCCAATAAATATCAACCACTCTGTATATTAAAAGTCCAAACGAAGCTCTTGATGTAATTATGCAGCTTTTGTTTTTGTAGCCGTAGCTAAACTTTGGGTTTCTATAATAAATTACCAATAGGGCTACCGGAAATATTGGCCTCATCGTATTAGTCTCACCATTAGTATAGGGTTATATCTTAATGATATTGCTGAGCTGTTTCAAAAGTTTTTGTTGCACACACAGTTTTAATATTTATTTCAATTAGAAGAAAAAAAATCCTTTCCTTTCAAGACTTGAAATTAAAATTTCTTCCTTTTTATATATTTCACGTGTTGTGTTTTTTTCAGTGTAGATAGGATAATACGAGATATTGAAAAATTAATCTTAAAATGTATGCTTCCATTTATATGCTTATAGGAAAATATTTTAGAACCTTATCCAAGGTGAAAGAAAGAAATGATGAATGAAGGGGATTACTATATACACTGAAAAACAAGCGTGCCCAGATCCCAAAAAATTACCTCTATTTGAAAATTTTAATATTGATTAAAAGCTTAAGATGTGAGACATTGTATTGAGAAGTCTTTGATAAAAGGTTATTAGAATTTAACTTAAGGTTTCAGATACTCAATTTTTAAATCTTTGCTAGGATTTTTTTTTGCCGTGATCATGCGTCATAGGACACAGATGAAATGTTTACTATTCTATGGGAAAATGGGACAATTTTCTGTGGGGATCTTTACTCTAACTACACAAGCAAAAATAACTGTACTTCCTTTCCAAAAGTTTTGCCTTCCCTTAAATATTTTGGTATGGATTCCAAGCCAAAGGTAGAGGTTCTTTAAAATAAAGACAGTTTTTAGGGAGTTATTTGTCTTTAAATGTAGGCTATATATAATAAAAATTATATTATCAATTATATAAACAATATTTTTTTTGTGTACAAAATTCTATCCTAATACATAGTAGCTGAATACTCCAATTAAAAAAAAAATATTTTTTTTTTATGAAATATGAAAATCTTACTTGCACACTGGTTTATTGCCACAAAAATGCAATGAAAATCTTCGCCAATCCATATTATATTGAATTCGACCTTCAAAGATACACTCGGGTATTTCACCCTTTTTCACACAATCATTAAAGGATGTCTTAAACCATTCCTCGGATTCCATTTTGCGACCTCTTTTCCGGTAAAAGGCAAATACCTCAGGTTTACGTAAAAAATAATAGGCACTCATAACCTTCTGGATGGGATGTCGCATAAGATTTACATAGATCGGTTTGGGTAGATCGAATTTTGTAAAATTAATCCAATTAATGTGCTCCACATATGACATGGCCCCATTGACCTCATTTATCTCTTGGGCAATTGATCTCTCTAAATCGAGAGGTAGCAGTAAAGGATTCGGGACAAATTCTTGATTTACATAAGGTGTAAAATTATTTACTTTTGCTAGATTTACTAGTAGTGATCCTAGCGATGTGGATCCCACCTTTTCCAAACGATTAAAAAATATAGCTTCTTGCCCCGAGTGTATGGTATTATTTAATTGCCGGGCATTTAGAGTGTAGAGCTTAATGGGAATAAAGACAAATATATAGGGATATATTTTCAATTTGGAATCTTAAGGTTATGGTTGACGAAGCAATTGTTTGAAAACGTTAAGGATTATAAAGACATGAAAGGCGTCAAACCGAAAAACCATCACCAATTGGAAATATTGTCGGGGATTTATTTATTGCATTGTTCACTTTTGAAAAAAACAAAAAAAACAAACTATAGAAACAAAATGTTGACAAAATTTTCTATAGAAATACAATTTTGAGAAAATTTCCTATCAAAATAAAATTTCAGCAAAATTTTCTATAAAAATAAACTTTTGACAAAGTTTTCTATCGAAATAAAATTTTGACAAAACTTTCCATAGAGATAAAATTTTGACAAAATTTTCAATAGAAATAAACTTTTGACAACATTTTCAATAGAAATAAACTTTTGACAAAATTTTCTATATAAACAAAATTTTGACAATAGAAATAAAATTTTGACAAAATTGTCTACAGATATACAACTGTTACAAGCTTGTCTATAGAAATAACATTTTGACAAAATTTTCTATCGAAATAAAATTTTGACAAAATTTTCTTTAGAGATAAAAGTTTGACAAAATTTTCGATAGAAATAAAATTTTTAAAAAATTTTCCATATAAACAAAATTGTTTATAGAAATAAAATTTTGACAAAGTCTTGTATAGAAATACAATTTTGACAAAATTGTCTACAGAAATAAAATGTTGACAAAATTTTCTTTAGAGATAAAAGTTTGACAAAATTTTCGATAGAAATAAAATATTTAAAAAATTTTCCATATAAACAAAATTATTTATAGAAATAAAATTTTGACCAAATCTTGTATAGAAATAAAATGTTGACAAAATTTTCTCTAGAAATAAAATTTTTAAAAAATTTTCGACAGAAATAAAATTTCTACAAAATTTTCGCTAGAAACAACATTTTTACAAAATTTTCCATAAAAACAAAATTGTTTATAGAACCAAAATTTTGACAAAATCTTCTATAGAAATAAAATTTTGACAAAATTTTCTCTGGAAATAAAATTTTGACAAAGTTTTCTCTAAAAATAAAATTTTAACAAAATTTTCTATGGAAATAAAATTTTGACAAAATTTTCTATAGATATAAAATTTTAGCAAAATTTTCTATAGATATGAAATTTGACAAGATTTTCAATAGAAATAAAATTTTGACGAAATTGTCTACAGAAATAAAACTTTTACAAACTTTTCCATAGAAATAAAATATTGACAAAATTTTCTGTAGAAATTAAATTTTGACAAAATTTTCTATAGAAATAAAAGCTTGACAAAATTTTCGATATAAATAAGATGTTTACAAAATTTTCCATATAAACAAAATTTTTTATAGAAAAAATTTTTGACAAAATCTTCTATATAAATAAAATTTTGACCAAAATTTTCTCTAGAAATAAAATTTTGACAAAATTTTCGATAGAAATCAAACTTCGACAATATTTTTTATAGAAATAAAATTTTGGCAAAATTTTCCATATTTAATTTGGAAATTAAATTTTGACAAGATGTTCTATAGAAATTAAATTTTGACCAAATTTTCTATAGAAATTAAATTTTGACAAAGTTTTCTATAGAAATACAATTTTGACAAAATTTTCATAGAAAAAATGTTGACAAAATTTTCTATGGATATAAAATTTTAGCAAAATTTTCATAGAAATAAAATGTTGACAATATTTTCATAGAAATAAAAATTTTGTTTTGAAATAAAATGTTGACAAAATTTTCTATAGAAATAAAATTTTGACAAAATTTTCTATAGAAATAAAAGTTTGACAAAATTTTCGATATAAATAAAATTTTGACAAAAATTGTCCATATAAACAAAATTTTTTATAGAAATAAAATTTTGACAAAATCTTCTATAGAAATAAAATTTTGATAAAATTTTCTCTTGAAATAAAATTTTGACAAAATTTTCCATATAAACAAAATTTTTTTTTATAGAAATAAAATTTGACAAAATCTTCTATAGAAATAAATTTTGACAAAATTTTCTCTAACATAAAATTTTGACAAAATTTTCTCTAACATAAAATTTTGACAAAATTTTTTCTAAAAATAAAATTGTGACAAAATTTTCTCTAGAAATAAAATTTTGACAAGATTTTTTCTAGAAATAAAATTTTGACAAAATTTTAAATAGAAATAAAATTTTGACCAAATTTTAAATAGAAATAAAATTTTGACCAAATTTAAATCGAAATAAAATTTTCACAAAATTTTCATAGAAATAAAATTTTCACAAAATTTTCTGTAGAAAAAAACTTGGACAAAATTTTCAATAGAAATAAAATTTTGACAAAATTTTCTATAGAAAAAAAATTGGACAAAATTTTCTATAGAAATAAAATTTTGACAAAATTTTCTATAGAAATGACATTTTTACAAACTTTTCTATAGAAATGAAATGTTTACAAACTTTTCTATAGAAATGAAATTTTTACAAACTTTTCTATAGAAATAAAATTTTGACAAAATTTTCACAGAAAAAAAATTTGACAAAATTTTCTATAGACAAAAATTGGACAAAATTTTAAATAGAAATAAAATTTTGACAAAATTTTAAATAGAAATAAAATGTTGACAAAATTTTCATAGAAAAAAAAAATTTGACAAAATTTTCTATAGAAAAAATTGGACAAAATTTTCAATAGAAATAAAATTTTGACAAAATTTTTTATAGAAATGAAATTTTAACAAACTTTTCTATAGAAATGAAATTTTTACAAACTTTTCTATAGAAATAAAATTTTTACAAAATTTTCTATAGAAATAAAATTATGACAAAATTTTAAATAGAAATAAAATTTTGACAAAATTTTCTATAGAAATAAAATTTTGACAAAATTTTAAATAGAAATAAAATTTTGACAAAATTTTCATAGAAAAAAAATTTTGACAAAATTTTCTATAGAAAAAAATTGGACAACATTTTCTATAGAAATAAAGTTTTGACAAAATTTTCTATAGAAATAAAATTTTGACAAAATTTTAAATAGAAATAAAATTTTGACAAAATTTTCATAGAAAAAAAATTTTGACAAAATTCTCTATAGAAAAAAATTGGACAACATTTTCTATAGAAATAAAATTTTGACAAAATTTTCTGTGAAATAAAATGTTGACAAAATTTTCTAAGAAATAAAATTTTGACAACATTTTCTATCGAAATAAAATTTTGACAAAATTTGCTTTAAATATAAATTTTTGAAAAAATTTTCTATGGATATAAAATTTTAGCAAAATTTTCTAGAAATAAAAATTTTACAAAATTTTTAATAGAAATAAGATTGTGACAAAATTATATACAGAAATAAAATGTGTACAAACTTTTCTATAGAAATAAAATTTTGACGAAATTTTCTATAGAAATAAAATTTTGACACAGTTTTCCATAGAAACAAAATTTTTTTATAAAAATAAAATTTTGACTATATTTTCTATAGAAATAAAATTTTGAGAAAATTTTCTATAGAAAAAAAATTTGAGAAAATTTTCTATGGAAATAAAATTTTGACAAAATTTTCTATAAAAGTAACATTTTGACACAGTTTTCTATAGAAATAAATTTTTGACAAAATTTTATATAGAAATAAAATTTTAACAACATTTCCAACAGAACAAAAAATTTGACAAATTTTTCGATAGAAATAAAATTTTGATTTGAATTTTCTTCAATGTGAAAAAGTTTCATGTGATTGGAAAAAGTTTAAATTTCCATGATATTAATACTGTATATCAAGACTATTACAAATTTTTGAATTTTTAGTAATTATTAGCCGATTGTTGGGAAAATTTTTAATTTCCTCTAACGAAATCCTGAAATAGTCTGACCTTCTCCCTCATATCTCTTAATAATATCACAACTACGGTATTACAATCAAAATATCTTACTTGCATACAGGGTCATTGCCACAAAAATACAATGAGAATAGGCGCCAATCATTGAAACCCGTAACATCGGGCTCGAACCTACAATCGGGAATTTTTGCCGCTTTTACACAATCATTAAAGCTGGTATCGAAATATTCTTTAGGTTCCAATTTTCTTGAGCCTCTTTGTAGGTAATAGCCATAGACTGCCGGATGTCGTATGTAATAGTAGGCACTCATCACTTTTTGTATGGGATGGCGTACCAAATTAATATAAATTGGTTTGGGCAGACCATATTTGGTGAAATTCAGCCAATTGAAATGTTCCACATAGGACATGGCACCCTCAACATTATGGATTTCTTCAGCTATGGCTTCCTCTTCATCTTCCGGATAGATGGTACGAGTTTGGGCATTAACTTCATTTACATAGGCTGTGAAATTATTGACTTTCGATAGTTGAGCTATTAAAGTCATTAGCGATTGTGAGCCAACCTTTTCCAAACGATTGAAAATCAAAGATTCTTTGCTCGCCACAATGGTGTTGTTTAAATATTTAGCTTTCAGTGTATAAAGCTTTGAAGAAAAACAAAAATGAAAAAAAAAACAATGGACATAGGAAATGATTAATTTTGAAACAGAAAGGTAGAGTCTTGATTTGTCTTAAGCTTAAGCAAAACTATAATGTGGCAACCAAAAACTCTTGAAACCCAAACAAAAATTTTTTTGTTAATGGTGAAATAGAAATGAGGAAAAAATTAAGATTTTTTTGCTTGTTATGGCACAGAACAAAGAATTTGACTTGCTTTGAATGGAAAAAGTTTGTTGGGGATCTAAAGGTTCCCATAAATTTTTGGCCCCTAAAATTTTGGCAAAAAAAAATGTTTACATGATAGTTATGGACCCATAAGGACCATGCAGCCTTAGGAAGATCAAATCTACGGATCGATTTGTTTTGATGGATTTATCTATATATACATTTTATTAAAAAATACAGAAAATAATATCAAAATTTATAATCAGTTTAAATTTGTTCGAATTGACTACCTTTGGCGCGTTTTAATAGCCTTTAACGGACGATAAAGCAGTCACACTTTGCACAAAAGAGGCTTTGAGTTTTTTTGGCCCATAGCCAGCGAAGTGTCGTCCTGAGATGATCCACACTTTGGTATTGTGTAGTACCATCCTTACTCTTCAAAATGCTTCAGGCGTAAAAATCCAACAGATCACGGTTGCCAATCAAGCCAAGAATAATAAATCAAAATTTGTAGAAAATTTTAGCAAAAAATTAACAAATAAAAAAATCGTATTTTGTAGTTTTTGATAAAATTTCTGTGGTTTTATGAAAAAAATCTTTCTTCGAAAGAAATGATTTATTATTTTAATTTAGAAGTTTAGTTATTATGTTATGATCACTCCTAATAGCGACAATGTACTTTGGGTGTATAAATATCCCTTGTCAAAATTTTATTTCTATAGAAAATTTTCTCAAAATTTTATTCTCATAGAAAATTTTGACAAAATTTTAGAAAATTTTGACAAGATTTCATTTCTATGGAAAATTTTGTCAAAACGTTATTTCTATAGAAAATTGTGTCAAAATTGTATTTCTATACAAAATTTTATCAAAATTTTATTTCTTAAGTAAATTTTGTCAAAATTGTATTCCCATAGAAAATTTTGTCAAAATTTTATTCCTAGAGAGAATTTTTTGAAAATTTTATTTATTTATTATTTTAATTTAGAAGTTTAGTTATTATGTTATGATAACTCCTAATAGCGACAATGTATTTTGGGTGTATAAATATCCCTTGTCAAAATTTTATTTCTATAGAAAATTTTCTCAAAATTTTATTCTCATAGAAATTTTGGTCAAAATTTTATTCTCATAGAAAATTTTGACAAGATTTCATTTCTATGGAAAATTTTGTCAAAACTTTATTTCTATAGAAAATTGTGTCAAAATTGTATTTCTATACAAAATTTTGTCAAAATTTTATTTCTTAAGTAAATTTTGTCAAAATTTTATTCTAAAGTAAATTTTGTCAAAATTGTATTTCCATAGAAAATTTTGTCAAAATTTTATTCCTAGAGAGAATTTTTTTGAAAATTTTATTTATTTATTATTTTAATTTAGAAGTTTAGTTATTATGTTATGATAACTCCTAATAGCGATAATGTATTTTGGATGTATAAATATCCCTTGTCAAAATTTTATTTCTATAGAAAATTTTCTCAAAATTTTATTCTCATAGAAATTTTGGTCAAAATTTTATTCTCATTGAAATGTTGGTCAAAATTTTATTCTCATAAAAAATTTTGTCAAGATTTTATTTTTATGGAAAATTTTGTCAAAATTGTATTTCTATAGAAAATTTTGTCAAAATTTTCTTACTATAGAAAATTTTGTCACGATTTTATTTCTTTAGAAAATGTTGTCAACATTTTATTTCTTTAGAAAATGTTGTCAACATTTTATTTCTATAGGAAATTTTCTCAAAATTTTATTTCTATAGAAAATTTTCTCAAAATTTTATTTCTATAGAAAATTTTGTCAAAATTGTATTTCTATAGAAAATTTTGTCAAAATTTTATTCCTAGAGAGAATTTTGTCAAAATTTTATTTCTAGAGAGAATTTTGTGAAAATTTTGCGAAAATTTATTTCTAGGGAAAATTTTTAAAATTTATTTCTAGGGAAAATTTTTAAAATTTTTTTTCTATAGAAAATTTTGTCAAAATTTTATTCCTAGATAAAATTTTGTCAAAATTTTATTCCCATAGAAAATTTTGTTAAAATTTTATTCCTAGAGAGAATTTTGTGAAAATTTTATCTCTAGAGAACATTTGTGCAAAATTTATTTCTATGGAAAATTTTTAATTTTTTTCTATAAAAATTTTTGTCACAATTTTATTCGTAAATAAAATTTTGTCAAAATTTTATTCGTATATAAAATTTTGTCAAAATTTTATTCCCATAGAAAATTTTGTCAAAATTTTTATTTTAAAAAAAATGTTGTCAAAATTTTATTCCTAGAGAGAATTTTGTCAAAATTTTATTCCTAGAGAGAATTTTGTGAAAATTTTATTTCTAGAGAAAATTTTGTGAAAATTTATTTCTAGGGAAAATTTTTTTTTCTATAGAAAATTTTGTCAAAATTTTCTTCCCATAGAACATTTTGTTAAAATTTTATTCCAAGAGAGAATTTTGTGAAAATTTTATTCCTAGAGAGAATTTTGTGAAAATTTTATCTCTAGAGAAAATTTTTGCAAAATTTATTTCTATGGAAATTTTTTTCTATAAAAAATTTTGTCACAATTTTATTCGTAAATAAAATTTTGTCAAAATTTGATTCGTATATAAAATTTTATTCCCATAGAAAATTTTGTCAAAATTTTTATTTCTAAAAAAAATTTTGTCAAAATTTTATTTCTATAGAAAATTTTGTCAAAAATTTTTTCGTATATTTGTTAAAATTTTATATCTATTGAAAATTTTTGCAAAATGTTATTTCTATGGAAAAGGTTTTAACAATTTTATTTCTATAGACAATATTGTCAAAATTTTATTTCTATAGACAATTTTGTCAAAATTTTATTTCTATAGAAAATTCTGCCAAAATTTAATTTCTATAGAAATTTTGTAAAAATTTTATTTCTATAGAAAAATTTGTCAAATTTTATTTCGATAGAAAATTTTGTCAAAACTTTATTTCTATGGAAAATGTTGTCAAAATTTTATTTCTACAGAATATTTTCTCAAGATTTTATTTCTATAGAATGTTTTTTTGATCTTTTTTATTCCTATATTTGTTAAAATTTTATTTCTATTGAAAATTTTTGCAAAATGTTATTTCTATGGAAAAGGTTTTAACAATTTTTTTTCTATAGACAATTTTGTCAAAATTTTATTTTTATAGAAAATTTTGATAAAATCTTATTTCTATAGAAAATTTTGCCAAAATTTAATTTCTATAGAAAATTTTGTAAAAATTTTATTTCTATAGAAAATTTTGTCAAATTTTATTTCGATAGAAAATTTTGTCAAAACTTTATTTCTACAGAATATTTTCTCAAGATTTTATTTCTATAGAATGTTTTTTGATCTTTTTTACTGGATATAAAAAAACTTTAATAAAAGACAAGTTCAAAATAATTTGATTTTTATTTTAATTCTGTGGATAATTTCGTCTTCCTTATACCGCGCCGCTTTCTCTACCGTAATACCAAGAATATAGAAGCAAACTTCAGATTTCATTAGTTATTTATTTCTTTTGCTCGGACGGAGAATCGAATCATGGAATACACTATCCACAGGAACATGTATCCCTATTAACAAGTAACCCATACTGTCAAGTAGTTTTATTTATAGTCAATTGTGTAATGGGCACACAAGCGCATTTAAAGAAAATTCGTTTAAAGAAAACAAATAAATTTTGTTGCAATAATTTGGTGCAATCTTTCAAAAAACCAAAATAGTGCAATTTTTCAAATTATTGCGACAAATTTGATATTAAATACGACGGACAAATATTCATATATATGGATTTTTTTTATGGAAATAAACGCCAAACTCTATTCCCAAGAGATTCGTACTTAGTTACACATATATAAATCTTGTGTCAAAACTGAATATTTTACCCATCAGTTGGAATTCATTTTCACTAAGTTTTTTACCTCAAAGGTGGCAATGAGCCCTAATTTTAATTTGGGGTCGATTTCCACTCTTCAGTAACATTTTCTTGGGGTTAATTTTCATATTCATTATGAAGTGTCTCCCCACATTTGTGGCCCTTTTCATTTGGGTTTTGGGGCTGATTTTCCTGGGACCCATTCTCATACCGTGATAAAATACACACGCAATTTAATAAAAATATAAAAATTTGATGAAAAATAAATTATGACGAATTCATCGTATTTATGAAAAAGCTTCCCAGTTAATTTTTTCCAGTACAATTACAAAGAAATCATCTTAACATCTTTATAGAATCACTAAAAAAATAAAAATTTTATGAAAAATTACATTAATAATATGATATTTTTCATAAATTATTGGAATCATTCGTGATCACTGTGAAGACGTACATCGTATTTATGAAAAAGTTTATATAAGTCTACATTTATTTTGCAGTATTATTACTGAGGCATCGTTACTTCTTTATTAAACTACTAGGATTTGTACATATAAAAAATTATTTTTTTTTTTGGCTGTCGCGTACAGAAATGGATAATGAAAATTTTGAGTTCCATTCTAACCATTGCTGTTGATCTCCATCCAAATTAAAACTATCCACTAATTTATTGGTTGTTACCTACTTGCAGATATCCTTTTTTCCACAAAAATGCATAGCTAAACGGCGCCAATCTTTATTGAAATATGCCTTAGCTTCAAACTTACAACCTGCTCTCTGTCCCAATTTCACACAGTCATTGAAGGATGTATCAAAATAGGGTTTCTGAGGAATTTTGGTATCGGGATTCTCAATTAAGCGACTATTGAATACATACGGATGTCTCTCCTCATAATAGGCACTCATAACTTTATCAATGGGATGACGTACCAGACCCAAATAAATTGGTCTTGGCAAATCGTATGGGGCAAAATCAATCCAATTCATATGTTCGGAATGTGAAAAATATCCTTCTAAATCGAAAAATTCTTCAATGAACTCTTCCACTTTAGCGTCCTTCACGTAGGTATATGGTGCTGGTGGTTCATCACTGGAATAGGCTGTAAAATCGTTTTTATTCGATAAAGCCTTTAAGAGATTCTTCATTGTTGTGCTACCAGTCCGTGGAACTTGGGTAAAGAGAATCACATCACGTTCAGCAGTTTGAGTATTATTTAGATCTTTTGTACTCAGCTTGTCATACTGGGAATAAAGGATATATAAGGGGCTTTGTTAAAAATGTTCTCCCATTTTGGGCAGAATTTCAAAGGATATGTGAGTGAGTGAAGGAAAAAGCTATGGAATCTCATAACCACTGATATTTAAAAGCAAGACAAAAGTTCTGAAACCACCTACAACCGAAATAAAGGATTGAAGCTAAGCCAGTAATCAGTGCAATAATTGAAACAAGTGAGAAAAAGTTAAAGCCGAGCCGTGTAAATGCTATCTACACACAAAGTCAAGGGAATTAGTGGAATTTTCAGCAATTGAGAAAAGGAACTTGAGGCGCAAGCTGTAACTGAAAAAAGTGTGTGGTACACACACAGGCGTATTTAAAGAAACTTCATTAAAAGAAATCAATCCAATTTTGTTGCAAACGTCTGACGCAAAGTTTCAAAAACCAAAAAGGAAATAATGTAAGTTTTCAATATATTCCAAATATGTTCGTACAATTTCATATAAAATACGGCGCTATGAAAATGGACCCCATAAAACTAAGCCACCAAAATAAATGAAGTAGAACTCCAAAAAATTATATTGAAACCAGCAACACCGAATTTTTATGTTTTTTGGGACCTGTTTGTATTGTGGAAATAGAACCCAATATTTATTTCAATAGAAAATTTTGTCAAAATTTTATGTCTATAGAAAATTTTGTCAAAATTTTATTTTTATAGAAAATTTTGACAAAATTTTATTTCTATAGAAAATTTTCCCAAAATTTTATTTCTGTAAAAATATTTTATAGAAATTTTATTTCTATAGAAAAATTTGTCAAAATTTTATTTCTATAGAAAAATTTGTCAAAATTTTATTTCTATAGAAAATTTTGTCAAAATTTTATTTCCATAGAAAATTTTGACAAAATTTTATTTCCATAGAAAATTTTGACAAAATTTCATTTCCATAGAAAATTTTCTCAAAATTTTATTTCCATAGAAAAATTTTTCAAAATTTTATTTCCATAGAAAATTTTGTCAAAATTTTATTTCCATAGAAAATTTTGTCAAAATTTTATTTCTATAGAAAATTTTGTCCAAATTTTATTTCCATAGAAGATTTTCTCAAAATGTTATTTCCATAGAAGATTTTCTCAAAATGTTATTTCCATAGAAAAATTTGCCAAAATTTTATTTCTATAGAAAAATTTATTCAAAATTTTATTTCTATAGAAAAATTTTGTCAAAATTTTGTTTCTATAGAAAATTTTGTCAAAATTTTATTTCCATAGAAAATTTTCTCAAAATTTTATTTCCATAGAAAAATTTTTCAAAATTTTATTTCCATAGAAAATTTTGACAAAATTTTATTTCCATAGAAAATTTTCTCAAAATTTTATTTCCATAGAAAATTTTTTAAAATTTTATTTTCAAAATTTTATTTCCATAGAAAAATTTTTCAAAATTTTATTTCCATAGAAAATTTTGACAAAATTTTATTTCCATAGAAAATTTTCTCAAAATTTTATTTCCATAGAAAATTTTTTAAAATTTTGTTTCCATAGAAAATTTTCTCAAAATTTTATTTCTATAGAAAAATTTGTCCAAATTTTATTTCCATAGAAGATTTTCTCAAAATGTTATTTCCATAGAAAAATTTTCCTAGATTTTAGTTCTATAGAAAAATTTATTCAATGTTTTATTTCTATAGAAAAATTTTGTCAAAATTTTATTTCCATAGAAAATTGTGTCAAAATTTAATTTTTTAGAAAATTTTGTCAAAATTTTATTTCCATAGAAAATTTTGACAAAATTTTATTTCCATAGAAAATTTTGACAAAATTTTATTTCCATAGAAAAATTTGTCAAAATTTTATTTCCATAGAAAATTTTGTCAAAATTTTATTTCTATATAAAATTTTGTCAAAATTTTCTTTCTGTAAAAAAATTTTGTCAAAATTTTCTTTCTGTAAAAAAATTTTGTCAAAATTTTATTTCTGTAGTAAAATTTGTCAAAATTGTTTCTATAGAAAATTTTCCCAAAATTTTATTTCTGTAAAAATATTTTATCAAAATTTTATTTCTATAGAAAAATTTGTCAAAATTTTATTTCCATATAAGATTTTGTCAAAATTTTATTTCTTTAGAAAATTTTGTTAAAATTTTATTTCTATAGAAAATTGTGTCAAAATTGTATTTCTATAAAAAAATTTGTCAAAATTTTATTTCTATAGAAAATTTTGTCAAAATTTTATTTCTATAGAAAATTTTGACAAAATTTTATTTCCATAGAAAATTTTCTCAAAATGTTATTTCCATAGAAAAATTTGCCAACATTTTATTTCTATAGAAAAATTTATTCAAAATTTTATTTCTATAGAAAAATTTTGTCAAAATTTTGTTTCTATAGAAAATTTTGTCAAAATTTTATTTCTATAGAAAATGTTGTCAAAATTTTATTTCCATAGAAGATGTTCTCAAAATGCTATTTCCATAGAAAATTTTGTCAAAATTTTATTTCCATAGAAAATTTTCTCAAAATTTTATATTATAGAAAATTTTGACAAAATTTTATTTCCATAGAAAATTTTCTCAAAATTTTATTTCCATAGAAAAATTTTTCAAAATTTTATTTCCATAGAAAATTTTGACAAAATTTTATTTCCATAGAAAATTTTCTCAAAATTTTATTTCCATAGAAAATTTTGTCAAAATTTTATTTCTATAGAAAATTTTGTCCAAATTTTATTTCCATAGAAGATTTTCTCAAAATGTTATTTCCATAGAAAATTTTTCCTAAATTTTAGTTCTATAGAAAAATTTGTTCAAAATTTTATTTCTATAGAAAATTTTGTTCAAAATTTTTTCCCGTAGAAAATTTTGTCAAAATTTTATTTCAATAGAAAATTTTGTCAAAATTTTGTTTCTATAGAAAATTTTGTCACAATTTTATTTCTATAGAAAATTTTGTTAAAATTTTATTTCTATAGAAAATTTTTTCAAAATTTTATTTCTATAGAAAATTTTCTCAAAATTTTATTTCCATAGAAAAATTTGTCAAAATGTTATTTCAATAGAAAATTTTGTCAAAATTTTATATCTATAGAAAATTTTGTCAAGATTTTATTTCCATAGAAAATTTTTTCAAAATTTTATTTTTATAGAAAAATTTTGATAAAATTTTATTTCCATAGAAAATTTTGTCAAAATTTTATTTCTATAGAAAATTTTATTTCTATAGAAAATTTTGACAAAATTTTATTTCTATAGAAAATTTTATTTCTATAGAAAATTTTGTCAACATTTTATTTCTATAGAAAATTTTGTCAAAATTTTATTTCTATAGAAAAATTTTTCAAAACTTTATTTCTATAGAAAAATTTTTCAAAATTTTATTTCTATAGAAAATTTTGTCAAAATTTTATTTCCATTGAAAATTTTATTTCCATATAAAATGTTGCCAAAATTTTATTTCCATAGAGAATTTTCTCAAAGATTTATTGCCATAGAAAACTTTGTCAAAATTTTATTTCTATCGAAAATTTTGTCAAAATTTTATTTCTATAGAAAATTTTGTCAAAATTTTATTTCTATAGAAAAATTTTTCAAAATTTTATTTCCATAGAAGATTTTGTCAAAATTTTATTTCTTTAGAAAATTTTGTCAAAATTTTATTTCTATAGAAAATTTTGTCAAAATTTTATTTCTATAGAAAACTTTTTCAAAATTTTATTTCTATAGAGAATTTTGTCAAAATTTTATTTTCATAGAAAATTTTCTTAAAATTTTATTTCCATAGAAAATTTTCTCAAAATTTTATTCCAATTTTGTCATAATTTTATTTCTATAGAAAGTTTTGTCAAAATTTTATTTCTATAGAAATTTTTTTCAAAATTTTATTTCTATAGAAAAATTTTGTCAAAATTTTATTTCCATAGAAAATTTTGTCAAAATTTTATTTCTATAGTAAAATTTGTCAAAATTTTATTTCCATAGAAAATTTTGTCAAAATTTTATTTCTACAGTAAAATTTGTCAAATTTTGTTGTTTAAATTAGTAAAACAATATAATCAATTAAATTGAATATAGTTTTAAAACCAATTAAAATTTTTATTGAAATAAAAATATTGTTGATATTTTTATGTGGTATAAGGTATGCTAAATTTAATTTTAATATTTGGGAATCAACACAAAATCATTTGTGAAAGGACAAGATCATTGGAGCCCTTTTATTGTCAAAGTAGTTTTGAAATTTTCTTTTCTAAAAATATTATTATTATATTGTTAATTTTTATTGATGATCAAAATTATTCAATATTATCCAAAGCAAAATATTGTTTATATAAACGTTGTTTACAAAAATGATAAAATTCATATTCTCGAGTAAAATTCTGACGTATAATATCTTTAACCACATCACGAATTTTGGGTTTCCAGGAATTCTTATTACGTTCCTCCTTAGCTAAACCATCTAGGAATTGAAAGAAAATGTTGTTCGAGTTTATTGTAATAAAATAATAATTATTAGAAATTTTACCATAATATAGTTGGGTAACACCACGAAAATATTTGGGTATATAGTTTTCCAAGACCTTTAGGGTAACATTAACATCTTCCCAGGAGCCTACAACAGCATAGTCATGTTCAACATTTTCTTTGGCCCTTTGTAAAGCCCCATAAGAGTTAAAGGGTCTGGCAAAAAAAATGTTATTCAATATTAAGACAATGACTACAAAAAAAATATAATTTCCTTAAACCTACTCGCATACAGGATCATGACCACAAAAGAATAACGTTTGCCTTATATGTAAAGCTTGTGTTTGGGCAAAACTAGCTCCTTGTTCATAAACACACTCGGGATCCTTTTTCAGGACACAATCATGAAAATCCTTTTTATAAAATTGCGTACTGAGGAATTTCTTAGTTACACGATAGTTTTGAACCACGCTCCATGGTGTACGACGATAGTAGAACCAACTGATAACCCTTTCCACAGGATCACGGACCATATTTATATAGATGGGTTGCCGCATACCATGTTGCCGGAAATTAATGTAGTTCACATGCATGCTATAGGCATGAGCCTCACCCAAATCATCGAGGTCATCCAATAATTCTGCCTGGGCCATCTCACCCAAATGATAGTGAATGGGTTGTGAGAATGGTGCCCTACTCATGCTGAAATTATTCACCTCTCCCAATTGGCGTATCAATTCAATTAGCTGTTCACTGCCTACTTTGGGGACACGATTGAAGAAGAGCATATCCCTTAGGGCAAATGGGGTATTATTGAGTAATTTCGGATTAAGGCGTTCAAGCTATATGGTACAGAGGAGAGAGAGGAAGACAAAGGTAATCAAAAATATCGTCATCATCATATAGAACTACTTTAAATTTGCATCCCATACCTTCCAAGCTATTCTATTACGATGGCTACTATGGGGGCAATATGAATGGAATTATTGCAAATAGATAGAAAAAATTAGTTTCGAATGTTGAAAAAGAATGTTTGGAAGGTGGGATGCTTGGGAAAGGATTGGTTGGGATTGAATTTCATGTCCAAACAAAGAAATGAAAAATATCTCCTACACTGAAGGAAGAGTTTTTTTCAGAGGACAAGCAAATTTTTTTGCAGCAAATACATTTTTTAAAGCAAATTAAACATACTAGAGTATATTAGAAATTAAATATTAAAAATATATGAGAGAAATTCGGTTTTATTTACTTTTTAATATATAAATAAATACTTTAAAACGAAGAGAATTTTGTTAATTCGTTCGTTCCAGAGGAAAGTACTTTTTCTTTGTGTATACGAAATAAAAGTTTGCATATTAAATTACCAAAATGTGTTATCTACCCTCGTCAGGACAATACTGACATTCTTTCACAGCAAATTAGTCCTGGTTTACGATATTGTCTTTAATTATTCTCATTTTCGTTAATTTTTCTTTTGTCTAATATTCCATCCCTCAGAGGATAGTGGCTTCGATTACCGAAAAACCAAAATTTGATTTTTCACCTAATCGACTTTTGGTTAGAAAAAAATCGTAAAACGAAATCAAATTTTCAATAGAAATAAAAATTTGAAATAATTTTCTATAGAATTAAAATTTTTACAAAATTTTCTTTAGAAATAAAATTTTGACAAAATTTTCTATAAAAATAAAATTTTGACAAAGTGTTCTATAGAAATAAAATTTTACCAAAATTCTCTATAAAAATAAAATTTTTATAGAAAAGTAAAAGTCAGTAAAAATTTTAATTTAGTCAATACTATCAAAGTCTCCCTTTTGTAGAAGTAGTAACTTTCTCTTCTTCATGGAAATTAAACTATTTAAAACTTTGATACATTTACAATCCAATGGGTAATTTATACACTCAAATAAATTATGGCTAATAGGAGTGATCAAAAAATAATACATAAACTTTTAAAATAAAATAATAAAATATTTCTTTTGAAGAAACATTTGATCAAACACTGCAAAACCATTTTTGTATTTGTTTTGGTAATTTTCTATATAAATAAAATTTTGACAAAATTTTCTATAGAATTATAATTTTGGAAAAAATTTATATAGAAATAAAATTTTTACAAAATTTTCTATAGAAATATATATTTCGAATAAATTTTCTATAAAAATAAAATTTTGAGAAAACTGTTTATAGAAATAAAATTTTGAGAAATTTTTGTATAGAAATAAAATTTCCACAAAATTCTCTATAGAAATAAAATGTTCACAATATTTTCCATAGAAATACAACTTTGACAAAATTTTCTAAAGAAATTAAATTTTGACAAAATATTCTTTAGAAATATATATTTTGAATAAATTTTCTATAGAAATAAAATTTTAAGAAAACTGTTTATAGAAATAAACTTTTGAGAAATTTTTGTATAGAAATAAAATTTCCACAAAATTTTCTATAGAAATAAAATTTTCACAACATTTTCTATAGAAATACAATTTTGACAAAATTTTCTAAAGAAATAAAATTTTGACAAAATGTTTTATAGAAATATAATATTTTGAGAAATTTTTGTATAAAAATAAAATTTCCACAAAATTCTCTACAGAAATAAAATTTTCACAACATTTCTATATAAATAGAATTTTGACAATATTTTCTATAGAAATACAATTTTGAGAAAATTTTCTATAGAAATAAAATTTTGAGAAAATTTTCTTTAGAAATTAAATTTTGACAAAATTTTCTTTAGAAATAAAATTTTGACAAAATTTTCTATAGATATAAAATTTTGACAACATTTTCTATAGAAATGAAATTTTTATAAAAGTTTCACAAAATTTTCTAAAGAAATAAATTTTGACAAAATCTTTTATAGGTATAAAATTTTGAAAAAAAAATTCTAAAGAAATACAGTTTTGACAAAATTTTCTATAGAATTAAAATTTTGACAAAATTTCCTATAGAAATACAATTTTGACAAATTTTCTATAGAAATGAAAGTTTTATAACATTTTCACAAAATTTTCTATAGAAATAAAATTTTGACAAAATTTTCTATAGAAATAGAATTGTGACAAAATTTTCTATAGTAATAAAATTTTGAGAATATTTTCTTTAGAATTAAAATTTTGAGAAAACTTTTCTTCAGAAATAAAATTTTGACAAAATTTTCTATAGAAATGAAATTTTCATAAAATTTTCACAACATTTTCTATAAAAATACGATTTTGACAAAATGTTCGATAGAAATAAAATTTTTACTAAAATTCTGAGAAAATTTTCTATAAAAATACAATTTTGACAAAATGTTCTATAGAAATAAAATTTTGACAAAATTTTTTTTAGCAATACAATTTTGACAAAATTTTCTATAGAAATAAAATTCAAACAAACTTTTCTATAGGAATAAAATTTTGACTAAATTTTCTATAGATATACAGTTTTGACAAAATTTTCTACAGGAATAAAGTTTTGACAAAATGTCCTAAAGAATTAAAATTTTGACAAAATTTCCTATAGAAATAAAGATTTGACAACATTTTTTTTAGAAATGAAATTTTGACAAAATTTTCTATAGAAATAAAATTTTGATAAAATTTTCTATAGAAATAAAATTTTGATAAAATTTTCTATAGAAATAAAATTTTGACAAAATTTTTTATAGAAATGAAATTTTCATAAAATTTTCCCAAAATTTTCTATAGAAATACAATTTTGACAAAATGTTCTTTAGAAATAAAATTTTGACAATATTTCCTTTAGGAATAACATTTTGACAAAATTTTCTATAGAAATGAAATTTTCATAAAATTTTGACAAAAATTTCTATAGAAGTAGAATTTTGACAAAATTTTCTATAGAAATAAAATTTTGAGATGATTTTCTATAGAAATAGAATTTTGACAACATTTTCTATAGGAATAAAATTTTGACAAAATTTTCTATAGAAATAAAATTTTGAGAAAATTTTCTATAGAAATAAAATTTTGACAAAATTTTCTATAGAAATAAAATTTTGACAAAATTTTCTATAGAAATAAAATTTTGACAAAATTTTTTATAGCTTATTGCTATTTTCTATAGAAATAAAATTTTGACAAATTTTTCTATAGAAATAAAATTCAAACAAACTTTTCTATAGGTATGAAATTTTCATAAAATTTTCACAAAATTTTCTATAAAAATACAATTTTGACAAAATGTTCTATAGAAATAAAATTTTGACAAAATTTTTTATAGAAATGAAAGTTTCATAAAATTTTCCCAAAATTTTCTATAGAAATACAATTTTGACACAATGTTCTTTAGAAATAAAATTTTCACAATATTTTCTTTAGGAATAAAGTTTTGACAAAATTTTCTATAGAAATGAAATTTTCATAAAATTTTGACAAAAATTTCTATAGAAGTAGAATTTTGACAAAATTTTCTATAGAAATAAAATTTTGAGATGATTTTCTATAGAAATAGAATTTTGACAACATTTTCTATAGGAATAAAATTTTGACAAAATTTTCTATAGAAATAAAATTTTGACAAAATTTTCTATAGAAATAAAATTTTGACAAAATTTTCTATAGAAATAAAATTTTGACAAAATTTTCTATAAAAAATAAAATTATGATAACAATTTTTATAGATATAAAATTTTGAGAAATTTTTGTATAGAAATAAAATTTTGACAAATTTTTCTATAGAAATAAAATTCAAACAAACTTTTCTATAGGTATGAAATTTTCATAAAATTTTCACAAAATTTTCTATAAAAATACAATTTTGACAAAATGTTCTATAGAAATAAAATATTGACAAAATTTTCTTTAGCAATACAATTTTGACAAAATTTTCTATAGAAATAAAATTCAAACAAACTTTTCTATAGGAATAAAATTTTGACAAAATTTTCTATAGAAATTAAATTTTGACTAAATTTTCTGTAGAAAAGAAAATAGCAATATTTAAATCTTCGACACATTTAGAATTCAAGGGATATTTATACATTTAAATAAATTATTGGTAATAGGAGTGATCAACAAATAATAAAAAAAACTTCTAGAATAGAATAATAAAATAGTTCTTTCGAAAAAACATTTTTTTTTCATAATAACCACAAAAATTTGATCAAACACTGCAAACCAATATGTTTTTATTTGGTAGATTTTTTTTTCATTTTTTTTAAATTTTGTTAGATTACTTTTGCTCGAATAGCGACGGTGATTGGCATATAAATTTTTTCCGGTTTTAAATGAATTTCCAAGAAAACATATAATTTTTAATACTTTTATTTAGAATTTTAATTAGGATTTATTTTGTACTTAAAAATTAATTCTCCTCTTCTTCAGAATCATCTTCTTCGCTATCTGGTATTAGGACATAGTTATCATCATCTATGGATTTGCCATCGGTAATGGCATTGTATTGCAGATACAAACGTTGTTTACAAAATTCATAAAATTCAATTTCATGGGTAAGATTTCTACTCAAAATCATGCGGGTCTCTTCACTAATGGGACGTGTGACATTATTTTTATTGACGCTGGATAGACGATCCTTGCCCTCTGTAATGGAAATACAGAAAATGAATAAATTGGCAAAATTTTCCCGACGAGAGGGGCCGGAAAACCTACCATAATAAATGGCTTTAGCATTGCCAAAGAATCTGGGAATATAATGTTCGAGGACAGACAAAGTGATATTGGTATCTTCCCAAGTACCCACAACAGCGTAATCCTGTTCCACTGTACGTTTGGCCTTTTGCATGGCAGCTTTGGAGTTAAAGGGCCTTGGATAGATACAAAACCAATAGAATTATTAGTACACTGATCTGATTCTTGCTCTGGGCCACACTTACATGCATAATTTACGATTTTGCCCACAAAAGAACAAAGTTTGCCTACGATGATCGCCGGCTGGATTTTTAATTTCCATTTGATTGAATTGACAATGAATATCTCCCGTTCGAACACAGGTATCCAAATCCATTTCCATAAATTCTTTAGGAGGCATTTTGGGAGCCTTATCACCCAGTTTAGCCTGCAGATCTCTGTAATACCATTCAGCTCGTACATAATAATGCCATGAGCGTATACGTTCGATGGGATCTCGCACCAGATTTATATAGATGGGTCTGGGCTGATGATGTTGGGTGAAATTGATATAGGCTATGTGCTGACTATAGACCCGGGGACGTGATTGCCTATAGAGTTCATTAATAAAAGCTTTTTGTTGTGGTGGCTTCAAGAAAATCGTTTCATGAGGTTTACCCTGATCGCGAGAATGCACATAGTTGTGGGCCTTACCCAAACGGACCATTAATTCCATTAACGATTGACTACCGACTTTGGGAACACGATTAAAGAATACCACATCTACCTCAGCTTTTTTGGTATTATTCAAAGCATCTGAAGAATACAAGGAATTTTCATAATCATCATCATAATCATCGTCATCAGTATCTTCATGGCTATCGTTGTCAGTAATACGGTGATTAAATTTATTCTCATTTTTATGGGTGTCATCTTTTATGGTTTCAGTTTCATTTTTCTGGATTTTGAGATTTGTAGATTTATCCTTATCATCTTTAGTTTTATGCGTTTTTTCTTCATCCGATTTTGGTTTAGTTTTCTTGTGGCCTTTTTTATGCTTATCTGGAGAATATAGAGGATTTGACATAAAAGAATATATTTTTTTGTAGGTGTTACTGCCTGTTCATGGAACTCCATATTTGAAATCATACTTGGAGTATTCAGTTCAGTGATTACACATTGATGAACTTGTGGCTTATCGCTGAGTGCTGCCCGGTTCTACTGGTCCACCGAAAATGGAATTTTTACGAAAACCGACAATCGGTTTGAGAAGATAAACCGGTCCACCGATTTTGATCACTCTAGATACTAGGTTAAACTACGTTAAGTATAGTGGCAGTCCGATATTTCAGTCCTACAAAGACTATTCAGTCCATGCGATACCACAGTCATGAACTTCTCTCTTATCACTGAGTGCTACCCGATTCTATAGCCGAGTCCGAACCGGCGTTTCAAATTACGATGAAAACAGTTAGAGAAGATTTGACCCCTCAGAAATCACCAGCTTATCCACCACTCAAAAACTTTTTGGTGGTTGGTCGATATTTCTTTTTGCTCGTTAGGATTAATTCACAGGTCGGACAGACACACCGTCTTCCGAGAATCTGAGCTTTTTGGGTATTATTCTGAGAATTTGAAAGAAATGGTCATATCAGATAATACCGCTGGTTTTTATTAAAATGGCATGTAATGGCTGTAAGTTCGGCCAGACCGAATCTTATGTACCCTCCACCATGGATTGCGTTGAAACTTCTACGAACGACTGTCATCCACAATCGAATTACTTGGGTTGTGGTATCTTAAAACTTCTTAACATCATTTTCTAAATTGTGAGTTAGTCCATATGTGGTATATATTAGACAAAAAAGTTATGTATAGGTAAGTCTACAAATAATGACGAATCGATATGGACTTTTTGCACGATACGCAGAGAGCCAGAATTGAAATATGGGGGCTATATACAATTATGTTATGGTCCAATTTTTGTGTGATTGGGGATCGATTTATCTGAGGGCTATATATAACTTTAGACCGATATGGACCTAGTTAGGCATGGTTGTTAACGGCCATATACTAGCACAATGTACCAAATTTCAACTGACTCGGATGAAATTTGCTCCTTCAAGAGGCTCCAAAACTAAATCTCGGGATCGGTTTATATGGGGGCTATATATGATTGTGACCTGATATGGACCACTTTTGGCATGGTTGTTAAATATCATATACTACCACCACGTACCAAATTTCAACCAGATCGGTTGAATTTTTCTTCTCCAAAATGCACCGGAGGTCAAATCTGGGGATCGGTTAAATGGGGGCTATATATAATTATGGACTGATATGAACCAATTCCTACATGGTTGTTGGATACCATATACTAATATCACGTACCAAATTTCAACCGAATCGGATGAATTTTGCTCTTCCAAGGGGCTCCGGAGGTCAAATCTGGGGATCGGTTTATATGGGGGCTATATATAATTATGGACTGATATGAACCAATTCCTATATGGTTGTTGGATACCATATACTAATATCACGTACCAAATTTCAACTGAATCAGATGAATTTTGGTTTTCCAAGCGGCTCCGGAGGTCAAATCTGGTGATCGGTTTATATGGAGGCTATATATAATTATGGCCCGATGTGGACAAATTTTTGCATGGCCATTGGAGACCATATACTAACACCATGTACCAAATTTCAGCCGGATCGCATGAAATTTGCTTCTCGTTGAGGCTTCGCAAGCCAAATATAGGGATCGGTTTATATGGAGGCTATATATAATTATGGCCCGATGTGGACAAATTTTTGCATGGGTGTTGGAGACCATATACTAACACCATGTACCAAATTTCAGCCGGATCGTATGAAATTTGCTTCTCTTAGAGGCTCTGCAAGCCAAATCGGGGCATCGGTGTATATGGGGGCTATATATAATTATGGACCGATGTGGACCAATTTTTGCATGGCTATTGGAGACCATATACAAACACCATGTACTAAATTTCAGCCGGATCGCATGAAATTTGCTTCTCTTAGGGGCTCTGCAAGCCAAATCTGGGGATCGGTGTATATGGGGGCTATATATAATTATGGACCGATGTGGACCAATTTTTGCATGGTTGTTAGAGACATACTAACACCATGTACCAAATTTCAGCCGGATCGGATAAAATTTGCTTCTCTTAGAGGCTCTGCAAGCCAAATCGGGGCATCGGTGTATATGGGAGCTATATATAATTATGAACCGATGTGGACCAATTTTTGCATGGTTGTTAGAGACCATATACTACCACCATGGTGTTAGTATATGGTCTCTAACAACCATGCAAAAATTGGTCCATATCGGTCCATAATTATATATAGCCCCCATATGAACCGATCAACAGATTTGACCTCCGGAGCCTCTTGGAAGACCAAAATTCATCTGATTCAGTTGAAATTTGGTACGTGATGTTAATCTATGGCCTCAAACACCCATGCAAAAATTGATTGATATCGGTCCATAATTATATATAGGACCCATATAAACCGATCCCCAGATTTGACCTCCGGACCACCTTGGAAGAGCAAAATTCTTCCCATTCGGTTGAAATTTGGTACGTGATGTTAGTATAGGGTATCCAACAACCATGCAGGAATTGGTTCCTATCAGTCCATAATAATATATAGCTCCCCAGATTTGACCTCCGGTGCCTTTTGGAGAAGCAAAATTCATCCGATTTGGTTGAAATTTGGTACGTGGTGGTAGTATATGATATTTAACAACCATGTGAGTTGAAATTTGTGGATGACAATCTTTCGTAGAAGTTTCTACGCAATCCATGGTGGAGGGTACATAAGATTCGGCCTGGCCGAACTTACGGCCGTATATACTTGTTTTTTTTTTTTTTTTTGATTTTGCTTTAAGGCAAGTTTCACTAAAATCTTCCGGTTTTAATGAAGATTGACGAAAGATAAGCTTGGATATTAGAGCTTGGAGATTGGTGGTCTCACATCATTCAAATATCGATCTGAGAACACCATATCAAGATAATATTTCCTGGGGCGCGACAAAAGATCTCAGTTTGAAGAATTTGTAGAAAGCCTTCATATTACCTTTTGCAAAGAAAATAATACCATCTAAAATTAAAGCATTTGTGATAGAAAATAATCAAACGTCAAAATGTTTTTAGAGTTCGATCTAGAGCCTACATAACATTGAACCGATTTCCTAAGAATTCATTTGTTCGACGATAGAAAACCGTTCCATGAACAGGTAGTAGTTAGCATCGCGTAGCATGTCATAAGTTGCACAAAATGATTCAGCATAACATAACTCCAATGCGACGCCTTTATGCTCAAAATAGAGCGATTAATTATTTTAATATTTAATAATCACCATCATTCTCATTATCCTCCTCATCCTCATCTTCATCATAATCACCATCATCCTCGTCATCATAGTAATCCTCATCGTCGTATTCATCCTCATCATCATATAGATTATTCCGTTTATGATGTTTCTTTTGATGATGTCCTCCAGACTTTTGGTTTGGTTTATTCTCCTCACCACCAAATACAGGTTTCAGACGTTTACCTCCTGTACTATTTTGTCTACGATTTCTACGATTTTTATTCCAATTCCAATTTCGATTACGATTTCTATTCATATGGTTTTGTGGTTTCTGAAGTTGTCCAAATTGTTTAGGCAGTTCCGCAACTCCTTCGTTTGGTAATCGCTGTTGAAAAATCATTTTGAGGAAGTTTCGATGAGTGTTTTTTGTACTCTCGGTTATACATCAAAACTTTCACCAATATGATAATGGGCCATGGCATAGCACTATTTGTTTGTTGTATAGGGTATATATGGAAGTATTTCAATATGAATCTACAGCTTTCAAAATGTTTGTTGGGTATATTAGTATGGAAAAATGGCAGGCAGCATAGGAAGAATGCCATGCGTGAAAAATAAGCATAGAATCGATCAAATAAAATCAAGTATAAAGGGATCACAAAAATTTCCACTTTATTTTGTTGTATTTTAAAAATGGTAAAATTTAAGAAAAATTTAAGAGTTTATAATATTTGTAGGTCGATACTTTTTGTGTTCACTTTTTCGTACACCCAGAGAAGGAATATGATCACCTCAAACATGTTTTAAGAGCAAAATGTAATTTTTGGGTGGTGACCATATAACATGGTTTTCGCAACCATATTATATTCTCGGAAATCATGTATCTGATTTCGGCAAGCAGGTTATGTTTGACGAGAAAATAACATTTTAGTGACAAACATGTTACATGGTCACCATACAAAAATAAAATTTTGCTCTTGAAACATGTTTGAGGTGATCATATTCCTTCTCTGCGTGTATGCTCACATTTGTAATTTGATACTCATATATGAAATTTGTACCAAACGCTCACTCTCACGAACGAAAAATAATACTCATACCCACTGACGAACCAAAATATACTCACAAACACACATTCTCTCAAATGAAATTTAATAATGACTCTCCAAATTCAAATGTTTTAGAATTTCAGTAATATTAGAGTTACCCAGCAAAAAAATTTGGAAGTTCTTCCAAAGGCACAATTTTAAAAGCACTTTCAGAAGATGCACTCCCAATTATGTTCTTTATTTTAACTACCCAGGAATTTTTTTTAATTCAATTTTTTATAACCTGGTTTTTTCATACTTTTAATGGGTAATTTAACTTTTTTTGTTTGTTTCAAATAGGTTAAAAACAGAGTAAGAATTCATAAAATTGTACAAAACATTTAAATTTTGTCGAAAAAAATGCTAAATCCAATCTGAAAAAATTGTGAATTTTTGACAATATTTGAGGTCAAACGTTTCCGACAAGCCTTAGAAATCATTAAAAATTGTAAAAAATCATAAAAAATTATTTATTTGACAAAATATCACAGAATTTTTTAATTTACATCCAAAACATTGAATTCAGATCACACCTACGGAAGTGATGCAAATTCAGTGCAACGGCTGTTGAAATGAAGGACTTCCTTCCTATGACAAGCCCATGTTAAATTCATCGCTTCTGCGTTAATTTTGCACCACTTCCGGATCCAAAAAGAAAATTTTCATTACTTTTTTGGCGACGCTTTTTTTGCTGGGTAGTTAATTCCTCAGCTTCACGGTTTTAGATTTTTTGAAATTTAAGTTAAAGTTAAAAATTCAACTTTTTCTAAAACAGACAACATTTTTTTGTTTAGTGACAACAGAAACAGCAATTGAGACAATGAAATAATTCCACAAATACTGAAACTTTTCAATATTATAATAATAAATAGCAGTTTTGCGGCAAAACTTTTACACGATATCCTTCCATAAATGACATTTTTATACCCTTCGCCACTACTGTGGTACAGGGTATAATAAGTTTGTGCATTTGTATGTAACGCCAAGAAGGAAAAGTCTGAGACCCATCGTTTAGTATACCGATCGTTTTAGAATTAAATTCTGAGTCGATTTAGCGATGTCCGTCTGTCTGTCTGTCCGTATGTCTGTCTGTTGATGTATTTTTGTGCAAAGTACAGCTCGCAGTTTTAGTCCGATTGTCCTAAAATTTGGTATAGGGTCCTGTTTCGGCTCAAAGACGATCCCTATTGATTTTGGAAAAAATCGGTTCAGATTTAGATATAGCTGCCATATATATTTTTCACCGATCTGGTCATAATTGGCGTGTATATCAACCGATCTGCCTCAAATTCCGTACATCCGAATATTTTATGAGTCTCGAAAAACTTGCAAAATATCATCCAAATCGGTTCAGATTTAGATATAGCTCCCATATATAGCTTTCGCCCGATTTACACTCATTGGCCCACAGAGGCCAATTTTTTGCTTCGATTTAGTTGAAATTTTGCACAGGGAGTAGAATTAGCATTATAGGTATGTGTGTCAAATTTGGTGGATATCGGTTCAGATTTAGATATAGCTCCCATATATAGCTTTCGCCCGATTTACACTCAAATGACCACAGAGGCCAATTTTTTGCTCCGATTTAGTTGAAATTTTGCACAGGGAGTAGAATTAGCATTGTAGCTATGTGTGCCAAATTTGGTTGAAATCGGTTCAGATTTAGATATAGCTCCCATATATAGCTTTCGCCCGATTTACACTCATATGACCACAGAGGCTAATATTTTGCTCCGATTTAGTTGAAATTGTGCACAGGGAGTAGAATTAGCATTGCTGCTATGTGTACCAAATTAGGATCGGTTCAGATTTAGATATAGCTCCCATATATATGTTTTTCTGATTTGGACAAAAATTGTCAAAATACCAACATTTTCCTTGTAAAATCGCCACTGCTTAGTCGAAAAGTTATAAAAATTACTCTAATTTTCCTAAACTTCTAATACATATATATCGAGCAAAAAATCATAAATAAACTTTTGCGAAGTTTCCTTAAAATTGCTTCAGATTTCAATGTTTCCCATATTTTTTTTTACTAACATTGTGTTCCACCATTAGCCGACTTAAATTTTGAGTCTATAGATTTTGTAGAAGTCAAATTCTGTCTAGATCGAGTGATATTTAAATGTATGTATTTGGGACAAACCTTTATACATTGGCCCCAACACATTTAACGGATGTGATATGGTATCGAAAATTTAGATCTACAAAGTGGTGCAGGGTATAATATAGTCGGCCCCGCCCGACTTTAGACTTTCCTCACTTGTTCTCTTGAAATATGTTCATATACTTTCTCTGGGTATTTATGGAAATGTATGCATTAGTTTAGATTTTCATAAAGAAATTTTATTTTTATCTCAAACAAAAAACTAATCAAAAATCACAATGGATTTCGTTTACATTAATTGTGAGACAAATTGATATTTCGTAGTAAAAATTTATATATTGTGGCAATCAATTAATTCCTAACATCTTTTAAAAATCTTGTGAGTATTTTGGAGATGTAAGAAAAATAACTTAATTCCTCTTTATAAAAGTTGCTACCTTGTTTGTAAGAAAGGGTGCAAATAATATGGTTTGTTTTCTTTAAACGAAGTTTCTTTGAATCTGCTTGTGTGTGCCCTGTAATCTGGTCTATAAATATAAATTGGCAGTAAGTTTGGCCAGGCCGAAGCTTATGTAGATTCCGTAGAAACTTTTGACAAAATTTTCTAAAGAAATAAAATAGTGACAAAATTTTCTATATAAATAAAATTTTGACAAAATTTTCTACAGAAATAAAATTTTGACAAAATTTTCTATAGAAATAAAATTTTGACAAAATTTTCTATAGAAATAAAATTTTGACAAAATTTTCTATAGAAATAAAATTTTGACAAAATTTTCTATAGAAATAAAATTTTGACAAAATTTTTTATAGCAATAAAATTTTGACAAAATTTTCTATAAAAAATAAAATTATGACAAAATTTTCTATAGAAATAAAATTCTGACAAAATTTTCTATAGAAATAAAATTTTGACAAAATTTTCTATAGAAATAAAATGTTGACAACATTTTCTAAAGAAATAAAATTTTGACAAAATTTTCTATAGAAATAAAATTTTGACAAAATTTTCTATAGAAATAAAATTTTGACAAAATTTTCTATAGAAATAAAATTTTGACAAAATTTTCTATAGAAATAAAATTTTGACAAGATTTTTTATAGCAATAAAATTTTGACAAGATTTTTTATAGCAATAAAATTTTGACAAAATTTTCTATAAAAAATAAAATTATGACAAAATTTTCTATAGAAATAAAATTCTGACAAAATTTTCTATAGAAAAAAATTCTGACAAAATTTTCTATAGAAATGAAATTTTGACAAAATTTTCTATAGAAATAAAATGTTGACAACATTTTCTAAAGAAATAAAATTTTGACAAAATTTTCTGTAGAAATAAAATTTTGACAAAATTTTCTGTAGAAATAAAATTTTGACAAAATTTTCTATAGAAATAAAATGTTGACAACATTTTCTAAAGAAATAAAATTTTGACAAAATTTTCTATAGAAATAAAATTTTGACAAATTTTTCTACAGAAATAAAATTTTGACAAAATTTTCTAAAGAAATAAAATCGTGACAAAATTTTCTATAGAAATAAAATTTTGACAAAATTTTCTAAAGAAATAAATTTTTGACAAAATTTTCTATGGAAATAAAATTTTGACAAAATTTTTCTATACAAATAAAATTTTGACAAAATTTTTTATAGAAATAAAATTTTGACAAAATTTTCTATAGAAATAAAATTGTGACAAAATTTTCTATAGAAGTGAAATGTTGACAAAATTTTCTAAAGAAATGAAATCGTGACAAATTTTTCTATAGAAGTAAAATGTTGACAAAATTTTCTAAAGAAATAAAATCGTGACAAAATTTTCTATAGAAATAAAATGTTGGTAGATTATTTTAGGCTCGAGTGGCAACCATGAACCTCGACCAATTTTGGTGTGATTGGGGATCGTCTATATATTATAACCATATACCGATATGGACCAATTTTTGCATGGCTGCCAGAGACCATATACTTACATCATGTACCAAATTTCAGCCGGATCGGATGAAATTTGCTTCACTTAGAGGCTCCGCAAGACAAATCTGGGGATCGGTTTATATGGGGGCTATATACAATTATGGGCCAATGAGGACCAATTTTTGCACAGTTGTTAGAGACCATACACTAACACCATATACCAAATTTCAGCCGGATCGGATGAATTTTGCTTCTCTTAGGTGGTTAGGATGGGGGGGGGGGGATGGGTGGTATATATATTATAATGGGCCTATGTGGACCAATTTTCGCTTGGTTGTTGGAGACCATATACTTATACCATGTACCAAATTTCAGCCGGATCAGATGATCTTGCTTCTCTTAGAGGAACCGCAATCCAAATCTGGGGATCGGTTTATATGGGGGCTATACGTAAAAGTAGTTATGGCCCATTTCAATACCATCCGACCTACATCAATAAAAACTACTTGTGCCAAGTTTCAAGTCGATAGCTTGTTTCGTTCGGAAGTTAGCGTGATTCAACAGATGGATGGACGGACATGCTTAGATCGACTCAGAATTTCACCACGACCCAGAATATACATACTTTATGGGGTCTTAGAGCAATATTTCGATGTGTTACAAACGGAATGACAAAGTTAATATACCCCCCATCCTATGGTGGAGGGTATAAAAATATTCCTGATTGAAAAATTAATTAATTTCCTCCCTGCTCATTCATAATTGTTTTAATGGTACAATTAAAAATTTAATTGATTTTGGTTATGAGGATATCATAATTTTACAAAAGTTTATACTTTCTTATGAGCTTTCCGATTATAACAATGACTTTTTTATTAGATTTGAGGCACAATTTAATAATTCAATGAAAAGTATTAAATGAAACTATTATTTCAGAATAAAATTTTCAATTAATGTTTTTTATTTGGAAATATGTTTTTTTTATTTGATAAAAATGTTGATTGGTATAATTAAGTTTTTAATTGACATTTTGAATAATGTTCTTTATTAACTATATTTTTTAATTTGATTAATATTTTTTTTTTATTTCCATTTATTTAAGCCCAGAAGCCGTTTTACCGAGTTACAAACTGCCACGTTTTTACCAACCAATTTTTGCAATTGCAATTAGTTTTTTCTGTGTACCTATATATGGATACATGGTGGGGAATAATGCACTCATACATAGGATTTTTTCTGTCTTAATAAACAAAGACGTATACAAATTGGGGCATCTATGATTAGAACTTAAAATGGGCTCCCTTGAGAATAAGATATGATATAATTCCATACATTGCGAGATCAAATATTAATTCCACTATGTATAGGTATAGGTACATAATTCTAAGACATTAGATCTAGGCCAATATTGAAATCTGATCAGATCTAATTCCATAGCAATTAGATATGGTTAGATCTTAACATTTTTCGGATCTACTCATACTTGTACAATAAAAAATGTACGAAAGTTAATGAATAATAAGTTACCAATGTCTATTCGAATGCATTAGGTAATGGATTAAGCATTACCTGTCTAACTAACGGTAATGCATAGTCCATTCATTCATTCAATACCACTTACCCAATTTTGTCTGAGTACTCATAATTGTTAAATTCCAAAAGGGCTAATTGTAACAATCAAATAAATTCATATACAAATATTTTCTTTTTTTATTTAAAATAATATCTAAGTCTCAAGACACTGGTAATTCCCAATTGATCTAACTTTGGGTATACGATTTAAAAAATATTTAAAGGTCTAGAACTTTTCGCATTATGAGCCAAATATACAGCTATATATTGTTTGTATAAACGCTGTTTGCAAAAATGATAAAATTCAATTTCATTGGTTAGATTACGACTTAAAAGTTGACGAGCTTCATCCGTTACGGGGGGACGAAAAGTGTTACGATTGGTTTTATGTAAACGATTTTCGGATTCTGTAAAAAAAGGAAAAACGAAATACCATGAAATCCTTTTGGTGGGGAGAGATCATAAGAGAGAGAGAAATCAAACGTACTATAATATTCATCAGCAGCTCCCGAAAAGAATCGTGGTATATAATTTTCTAAAACTGTTAGGGTAACATTAGTGTCCTCCCAGGAACCCACAACAGCATATTTGGTTTCCACATGATGTTTGGCCCTTTGCATGGCTTCATAGTTGTTAAAGGGCCTTGGGTTTTGTTTTGGGGTAAAGGTCGGGGCAGTGGAAGAAGAGAAAAGAGCAAACGTTTTCTTTTGATAACATATCTCTACAAAAATCAGGAGTTTACTCACATGCAAGTTTCCGAATCTTGGCCACAAAAGAATAACATTTGCCTCCTATGATCACCCAGACCTTTTCGTTCATTATGCACATAGACACATTCGGGATCACCCTTGAGAACACATTCCGAAAAGTCCTTCTTCAACCATTGTATACTGGGTAACTGATATTGTTTGGGAAACATTTTTTTACGTTCAGCTATATACCAGGGAGCACGAATATAATAAAACCAAGAAATAATCCTTTCCACTGGATTTCGTACTAGATTAATGTAAATCGGCTCGGGATAATCGAGATCTTCAAAATCTATATAGGCTACATGTTTGGAATAGGTGCCTGGCTGTTCAGTTTCGAGGATTTCCTCAACCAACGTCAATTCGAAATCATCGGCCAGCATTATGGTTTCCGTATTTCCTGGTTTATCACGAACAGCCTTGAATCCATTGCGTTTACCCAACAACTTAAGAAGTTCCATCATTGCTTGACTTCCAACTTTGGGTACACGATTGAAGAATATCAAATCAATTTCAGCATTTGGTGTATTATTGAGTTTATCCATTGTAAGATCTTGTAACTATTCGAAATAGAACAACGTTGGGGTGTTAAAACTCAGGACATAGATACAATGGACGAAGAAGAAGAAGATTGGTGCAAAAGATCTTAGAATGAACGAGAATATGGGTGCTTTTTTGTGATTTGACAAAACGATTACAGACATTTGGTTCTCTCAACGTTTGGGAAGGTCTTATTAGTATAGGTTGGAATAAGGAATTTTTTATACCTTCCATGGTGGGGGATAATAACTTTGTCATTCCGTTTATAGTACATTGAAATGTTTGTCTCGGATATCGTGTAAAAACCGTCAAATTTTTATTTCTATAGAAAATTTTGTCAAAATTTTATTTCTACGAATATAAGACATTTTGTCAAAATTTTATTTCTATCGACAATTTTGACAAATTTAATTTCTATAGAAATTTTTTGTCAAAATTTTATTTCTATAGAAAATTTTGTCAAAATTTTATTTCTATAGAAAATTTTGTCAAAATTTTATTTCTATAGAAAATTTTGTCAAAATTTTATTCCTAGAGAAAATTTTGTCAAAATTGTATCTCTATAGAAAATTGTGTCAAAATATTATTTTTACATTTACATTTTCTTTAAAACTTTATTTCTATAGAAAATTTTGTCAAAATTTTATTTCTAAAGAAATTTAGACAAATATTTCAATAGACATTTTTTCAAATTTTATTTTTTATAGAAAATTTTGTCAATAACTTATTTCTATAGAAAATTTTGTCAAAATTTTATTCCTATAGAAAAGTTGCTCAAAAATTTACTTCTATAGAAAATTTTGTCAAAATTTTATTGCCAGAGAAAATTTTGTCAAAATTTTATTTCTATAGAAAATTTTGTCAAAATTTTATTTCTATAGAAAATTTTGTCAAAATTTTATTTCTATTGAAAATTTTGTCAAAATATTAGTTTTATAGACATTTTTTTATAGAAATTTAGACAAATATTTCAATAGACATTTTTTCACATTTTGTTTATATATATAGAAAATTTTGTCAAAAATTTATTTCTATAGAAAAATTTGTGAAAATTTTATTTCTATAGAAAATTTTGTCAACATTTTTTATTGCTAAAGAATTTTTTTTTATAGACATTAAGACAAATTTTTCTATAGAAATTTTTTCAAATTTTGTTTTTTATAGAAACTTTTGCCAATAATTTATTTCTATAGAAAATTTTGTCAAAATTTTATTTCTATAGAAAATTTTGTCAAAATTTAATTTCTATAGAAAAATTTTGTCAAAATTTTATTTCTATAGAAAATTTTGTCAAAATTTTATTTCTATAGAAAAATTTGTCAAAATTTTATTTCTACAGAAAATTTTGTCAAAACTTTATTTCTATAGAAAATTTTGTCAAAATTTTTTTTTCTAATGAAAATTTTGTCAAAATATTATTTTTATAGACATTTTTTTATAGAAATTTAGACAAATATTTCTATAGACATTTTTTCAAATTTTGTTTTTTTATAGAAAATTTTGCCAATAATGTATTTCTATAGAAAATTTTGTCAAAATTTTATTTCTATAGAAAATTTTGTCAAAATTTTATTTCTATAGAAAATTTTGTCAAAATTTTATATCTATAGAAAATTTTGTCAAAATTTTATTTCTATAGAAAATTTTGTTAAAATTTTTTATCTATAGAAAATTTTGTTAAAATTTTATATCTATAGAAAATTTTGTCAAGATTTTATTTCTATAGAAAATTTTGTCAAAATTTTATTTCTATAGAAAATTTTGTCAAAATTTTATTTCTATAGAAAATTTTGTCAAAATTTTATTTCTATAGAAAATTTTGTCAAAATTTTATTTCTATAGAAAATTTTGTCAAAATTTTATTCCTAGAGAAAATTTTGTCAAAATTTTATTCCTAGAGAAAATTTTGTCAAAATTTTATTTCTATAGAAAATTTTGTCAAAATTTTATTTCTATGGAAAATTTTGTCAAAATATTATTTTTATAGACATTTAGACAAATATTTCTTTAGACATTTTTTCAAATTTTGTTTATATATATTGAAAATTTTTGTCAAAATTTTATTTCTATAGGAAATTTTGTAAAAATTTTATATTTCTAGAAAATTTTGTCAAAATTTTATTTCTATAGAAAGTTTTTTTAAAAATTTGATTTCTATAGAAATGTTTGTCAAAATTTTATTTCTATAGAAAGTTTTTTTAAAAATTTGATTTCTATAGATTTTTTTTTAAAAATTTGATTTCTATAGAAAATTTTTGTCAAAATTTTATTTCTATAGAAAATTTTGTCAACATTTTATTGCTATAGAAAATTTTTGTCAAAATTTTATTTCAATAGAAAATATTGGCAAAATTTTATTTTATAGGAATGTTTTGTAAAAATTTTATTTCTATAAAAAATTTGTCAAAATTTTTTTTCCATAGACAAGTTTGTCAACATTTTAGTTCTATAGAAAATGTTGTCAGAATTTTATTACTATAGAAATGTTTTGTCAGCTTTGTGTGTTAGTTGAGGAGGAATGTTTTTATTTCTATAGAAAATTTTGTCAACATTTTATTTCTATAGAAATTTTTGTTCAAATTTTATTTCTATAGAAAATTTTATTTCTATAGAAAATATTGTCAAAATTTTATTTCTATAAAAAATGTATCAAAATTGTATTTCTAAAGAAAATATTGTCAACATTTTATTTCTGTAGAAAATGTTGTCAGAATTTTATTTCTATAGAAATATTTTGTCAACTTTGTTTATTAGTTGAAGAGGAATATTTTGAAAAATCTATCAAAATGGCAAAAATTCTACCAATCTACCAAACAGTAAAAATCTACCATTTTTAGTAAAATTCTACCAACTCTGGCAACCGTGATTCCTAAGCCTCTTGGAGGAGTAAATTTCATCCGATCCACTTAAAATGTGGTCTAATGTTTATACAATAATTAGTCCACTTCAGTCCATAATTATATATAGTTACTATATTAACCGACAACCCAAGATTTGACATATGGAAATTCTTAGGTTTTCCATATGGCAATAGAAATAAAATTTTCTATAGAAATGAAATTTTGACAAAATTTTCTATAGAAATAAAATTTTTAAAAAACTTTCTATAGAAATAAAATTTTGACAAAATTTTCTAGAGATATAAAATTTTGCCAAATTTTCTATAGAAATAAAAGTTTGCCAAAATTTTCTATAGAAATTAAATTTTGACATATATTTCTATAGAAATCAAATTTTTAAAAAAACCTTCTATAGAAATAAAATTTTGACAAAATTTTCTATAGAAATCAAATTTTGACAAAATTTTCTATAGAAATAAAGTTTTGACAAAATTTTCTAGAGATATAAAATTTTGCCAAATTTTCTATAGAAATAAATGTTTGCCAAAATTTTCTATAGAAATAAAATTTTGACAAAAATTTCTATAGAAATCAAATTTTTAAAAAAACTTTCTATAGAAATAAAATTTTGACAAAATTTTCTAAAGAAATAAATTTTTTAAAAAACTTTCTATAGAAATCAAATTTTGAGAAAAATTTCTATAGAAAAGCACATATATAGAATATATAGAAATCAAATTTTTAAAAAACTTTCTATAGAAATAAAATTTTGACAAAATTTTCTATAGAAATCACATTTTGACAAAATTTTCTATAGAAATAAAATTTTGACAAAATTTTCTATAGAAATAAAATTTTTAAAAAACTTTCTATAGAAATCAAATTTTGAGAAAAATTTCTATAGAAAAGTACATTTTGACAAAAAATTTCTATAGAAATAAAATTTTGACAAAATTTGTTATAGAAATAAAATTTTGACAAAATTTTCTATAGAAATAAAATTTTGACAAAATTTCCTATAGAAATAAAATTTTGACAAAATTTTCTAGAGATATAAAATTTTGCCAAATTTTCTATAGAAATAAAAGTTTGCCAAAATTTTCTATAGAAATCAAATTTTGACAAAAACTTCTATAGAAATCAAATTTAAAAAAAAAAAAACTTTCTATAGAAATAATATTTTGACAAAATTATCTGTAGAAATCAAATTTTGACAAAATTTTCTATAGAAATAAAATTTTGACAAAATTTCTATAGAAATAAATGTTTGCCAAAATTTTCTATAGAAATAAATGTTTGCCAAAATTTTCGATAGAAATAAAATTTTGACAAAAATTTCTATAGAAATCAAATTAAAAAAAAAAATTTTTATAGAAATAAAATTTTGACAAAATTTTCTATAGAAATCAAATTTTGACAAAATTTGTTATAGAAATAAAATTTTGACAAAATTTTCGATAGAAATACAATTTTGACAAAATTTTCTATAGAAATAAAATTTTGAAAAAATTTTCTAGAGATATAAAATTTTGCCAAATTTTCTATAGAAATAAAAGTTTGCCAATATTTTCTATAGAAATAAAATTTTAACAAAAATTTCTATAGAAATAGAATTTTGACAAATTTTTCTATAGAAATAAAAATTTGGCAAAATTTTCTATAGAAAAAAAATTTTAAAAAACTTTCTGTAGAAATAAAATTTTGACAAATTTTTCTATAGAAATAAAATTTTGACAAAATTTTCTATAGAAATAAAATTTTTAAAAAACTTTCTATAGAAATAAAATGTTGACAAATTTTTCTATAGAAATAAAATTTTGACAATTTTTTTATAGAAATAAAATTTTTAAAAAACTTTCTATAGAAATAAAATTTTAACAAAAATTTCTATAGAAATAAAATGTTGAAAAAATTTTCTATAGAAATAAAATTTTTAAAAAACTTTCTATAGAAATAAAAGTTTGACAAAATTTTCTATAGAAATAAAATTTTGACAAAATTTTCTAGAGATATAAAATTTTGCCAAATTTTCTATAGAAATAAAAGTTTGCCAAATTTTTCTATAGAAATAAAATTTTGACAAAATTTTCTATAGAAATAAAATTTTTAAAAAACTTTCTATAGAAATAAAATTTTGACAAAATTTCCTATAGAAATAAAATTTTGACAAAATTTTCTAGAGATATAAAATTTTGCCAAATTTTCTATAGAAATAAAAGTTTGCCAAATTTTTCTATAGAAATAAAATTTTGACAAAATTTTCTATAGAAATAAAATTTTTAAAAAACTTTCTATAGAAATAACATTTTAACAAAAATTTCTATAGAAATAAAATTTTGACAAAATTTTCTATAGAAATAACATTTTTAAAAAACTTTCTATAGAAATAAAATTTTGACAAATTTTTCTATAGAAATAAAATTTTGACAAACATTTCGAAAGAAAAAAAATTTTAAAAAACTTTCTATAGAAATAAAATTTTGAGAAAAATTTCTATAGAAAAGTACATTTTGCAAAAGTTTTCTATAGAAATAAAATGTTGACAAAGTTTTTTTTTATAGAAATAACAGTTTGACAAAATTTTCTATAGAAATAAAATTTTGACATATAAATATTAATACATTAGATCAAGGCCAATATTGAGATCTGATCAGATCTAATTCCATAGTATTTAAATATGATTAGATCTTATAATTTTTCGAATCTACTCATATCTAATCGTATTAAATTTGATCTATCCATATTTATTGGGATAAGCATTTTAATTAAGACAATGAAAATATTCGTTAATATTACGAAACATTTCGTTGGTGTACAGAGTTTTCGTTGTTCTAATGAAAAATTTCATTAAAATTGTTTTGTCATATGAGAATATACCATAATTGGTTTACTATGGTTTATTATGGTAATTACCTTTAAGCTTACTCGACTGGTGCAGGTAATTTGAGTTGTAATGCATTACTAGTATTTACAATTTAAAACAATCTTTAAAGTTCATCACTTAAAAACTATTTTTGTGATCATAACTTCAAAAAGGTTGTAAACTTCTAAAGAAATATTCCACACAAATACGAACACGTTTGGACAAATGTTGAATTGGTAACCTTCGGAAGAAATATGTGCGACTGATTGCGAAAAATCGTTTGCAGTGAGAAAAACCCCTTGCGAAACAAAAAATGCGAAATGCAAGAAAAAAATCTACAGCCAACATCTAACGAAACGGAAAAATGTGTGCGAAAGAGAAAAATCCATAATTTGAACAATTAAACATAAATACATACAAAACGAATCACAAAATAAAGCTTATACAGTAAAACAAAAACATATACAAATTTTATAAAATAATTATAGAGAATTCCATAACGCTACTTACCTTTTATAGGGGGGAAGAACATTATTCTCATTTCGGATACGGATATGGTACACGCACATACACACATTAATTACAGGTCCACAAAGCTTTAAAGCTTTGGGACTTTGTTTTGTAACCGATGAAGACACAACATGAAAGCTTGTAACATGGTCAATAGAAAAACGTAAAATATTGAAATGACGAGAGAGTGAGAGAGGGAGAAAAGCTTTAAGCTTATATATGTAATATTGAATATTGGTATTTCATAATGAAAATGCAACCGTGAGTTGTAGATTTAAAACCAAAAGAGCTTTTCCATATCTTAACAAAGCTCTTTTCTTTTATTATTACGGTGGTACCTAAAGTGTACTTGGATCATAGTTGGTAGGGAATTGGTAGGAAGTGATAAGGTAGGAGTTGGTGTTCATTGTAAGTGTCAAGTTTTGGGGGAATCTGGGGCGCTTCCTATTTGAGAGGGACTAATTTTTCTAAGGCTGAAGTTATATGGCTAGGATCATTGTAGAAATATTTTGAAAATTATCTCTAGTCTAGTAGTTCCTTCAATTCAAGGAATCTATGTAAAAACTCTACACTTTTTTTGTAGAGAATAACAAATTCTGCTTAAGAGAAAACCAAGAGATTGTTAGTTAGTTTAGATAGCAAAAAAGAGAGACTATAGAGAGAGAGAGAGGCAAAGATATTGCAAAGTTTGTATATAGATATAGTTGTATAAAGAGAGAGAGACATCATGCTCATAGAGATAGCAAAAAGAAATCTAGCAGCCAATTTTAATGCCAATGATTGAAGCTAATGGATATGATTGTCAAATTGTAAATTTCCTAACCAAGAGAAAATACGTAAAGAGCAAATTGTAGAGATCTTGGAGACTAAAGCATCAAAGAACCCCAGATTTTTTCTAGTGATATGTATGAGGATATGTGTATGAGGATATATGTATGCTTTGGTTCCTAAGGATATGGATGGGATGGGATGAAGTGTATGTGGTTATGTAAATTCAAATTTCAAATCTAATGAACATTACAATAATAATGAGTTCAGTATATAAAAACACGCCTGGATTAAAAAAATCCTGGCTTTTAGATTTTTCAAATTAAAATGTAAACTTTTGTTTTTTTTCTACACATAGACCAAATGCATATCAATCACCATTATAATGAGATAATATATAGCTACGTTCAATGATAAAATAAAAAAAAAGTAAAATGATTTTTTTTGTTTGTATACAAATGGCTACCAGTGCAACATTTCCAATTTTTTTTTAACAAATCCGATTTTGTGCGCATTTATCTTTCATTTCGCATTTGAACGAATACTCCTTGGGTCATTGGATTTTTTTTATTGGTTTTAGCACATTAACAACATCTGATACCAATATCTGTTTCCTCGTTTTAATATCCAATATGCTCGGTAGAAGTTTGTGGTATAGATATCAAGAGTTTGAATGCTATAGACTAATCGCAATAGAGTATTCCCAAATTTTACAAAAATACCGTTGATAACCAGGACATTGTCGTTTTGCCATTTTTTTTGTTTGGTGATGAAGGATGATTGCTCTCCTTTTCCAGATGTGGTATGCTGTTATGATTGTTTTTTCAACAATGGATGCATTGGCAAATGTTGCTGATGATTTATGCGAATATGCTGTGTGCTTTCATGAATTTGATAGCGAGAATCATTTAAAGGAATAAACCAAAAGGGACTTACCTGGCCAGTGCTTTTCAAATATTGATAGGTGCCATGTAGAGTATTGGTATCCTCGTGTTCTGAAAAAAAAACCAAAAAAAAGGTTTAATTTAATTTAAATACACTTTATTTCGTTTAATTTCAAGTCAAATGATTTATTTCAATATAATTATAACTAGTATACAAATTCAATTTAATTTAATTTAGTTTGATTTTTTTTGGCGGGAGAGGGTAGGAAAATTCTTTATGCACATGACAGTGTGTCCACACGTGTGCCGGAATCCAATTAGCTACCGGCTAAAAACCAATCCCCCTTTTCTCGAGGGATTAGGTTAGGTTAGGTTAGGTTAGGTGTCAGCCCTATGTATCAGGCTCACTTAGACTATTCAGTCCATTGTGATACCACATTGGTGAACTTCTGTCTTATCACTGAGTGCTGCCCGATTCCATGTTAAGCTCAATGACAAGGGACCTCCTTTTTATAGCCGAGTCTGAGGTGGGATAATCCACCGCTGAAAAACTTTTTGGTGTTCGGTCGAAGCAGGAATCGAACCCACGACCTTGTGTATGCAAGGCGAGCAAGCTAACCATTGCACCACGGTGGCTCCCGGGATTACTACGTCGGAACCGCTTTCGCATTACTTGGATGTGAACCTCACATGGCATATGGTCGTATACTTTTTGTCCGCATCCAGACCAAGGACAATACAAAAAGGGGTTTTTTTTTTTGAGCGAAAAATACATTTCACTAAATTTCAGCAAAAACTCCATTGGAAGATTATTCTCAGAGCTCCTGTAGACTGAATTTAAAAAAAAAAAATAAAATTTTGTTTGTCAACTCTTCAATTTTAAATCTTTTTATACCCTCCACCATAGGATGGGGGTATATTAACTTTGTCATTCCGTTTGTAACACATCGAAATATTGCTCTAAGACCCCATAAAGTGTATATATTCTGGTTCGTGGTGAAATTCTGAGACGATCTGAGCATGTCCGTCTGTTGAAATCACGCTAACTTCCGAAGGAAACAAGCTATCGACTTGAAACTTGGCATAAGTAGTTGTTATTGATGTAGGTCAGATGGTATTGCAAATGAGCCATATCGCTCCACTTTTACGTATAGCCCCCATATAAACGGGCCCCCAAATTTGGCTTGCGGGGACTCTAAGAGAAGCACAATTCATCTGATTCGACTGAAATTTGGTACATGGTGTCAGCATATGATCTCTAATAACCATGCAAAAACTGGTCCACATCGGTCCATAATTATATATAGCCCCCATATAAAGCGATCCCCCGATTTGGCTTGCGGAGTCTCTAAGAGAAGCAAATTTCATCCGATCTTGCTGAAATTTGGTACATGGTGTTAGTATATGGTCTCTAATGACCATGTAAACAATGGTCCATATCGGTCCATAATTATATATAGCCCCCATATAAACCGATCACCAGATTTGACCTCCGGAGCCTCTTGGAAGACCAAAATTCATCTGATTCAGCTGAAATTTGGTACGTGGTGTTAATATATGGCCTCAAACACCCATGCAGAAATTGGTCGATATCGGTCCATAATTATATATAGCCCCCATATAAACCGATCCCCAGATTTGACCTCCGGAGCCCCTTGAAGGGGCAAAATTCATCCCATTCGGTTGAAATTTGGTACGTGATGTTAGTATATGTTATCCAACAACCATGTAGGAATTGGTTCATATCAGTTCATAATTATATATAGCCCCATATAAACCGATCCCCAGCAATATTCATCCAATCTGGTTGAAATTTGGTACGTGGTGGTAGTATATGATATTTAACAGCCATGCCAAAAGTGGTCCATATCGGTCCATAATCATATAGCTTCATATAAACCGATCCCGAGATTTGGTTTTGGAGCCTCTTGGAGGAGCAAATTTCATCCGTGTCAGTTGAAATTTGGTACATTGTGCTAGTATATGGCCGTTAACAACCATGCCTAACTAGGTCCATATCGGTCTAAAGTCAGATAAATCGATCCCCAATCACAATAAATTGGTCCATATCAAGTTCATAAGTGTATATAGCCCCCATATGAGCGACCCCCATATTTCAATTCTGGCTCTTTACCACGTATGGACTAACTCACAATTTAGAAAACGATGTTAAGAAGTTTTAAGATACCACAACCCAAGTAATTCGATTGTGGATGACAGTCTTTCGTAGAAGTTTCTACGCAATCCATGGTGGAGGGTACATAAGATTCGGCCTGGCCTGCGCCACACTGTGGAACAGGGTATTATAAGTTAGTGCATATGTTTGCAACACCCAGAAGGAGACGAGATAGACACATGGTGTCTTTGACAAAAAGGCTTAGGGTGGGCTCCTGAGTCGATATAGCCATGTCCGTCTGTCCGTCTGTCCGTGAACACATTTTTGTAACCAAGGGATTAGGTAGTAATTTAAGCCCAATCGACTTCGAATTTGGCACAAGTATGTGTTTTGGGTCAAAATTGAACCCTATTGATTTTGGAAGAAATCGGTTCAGATTTAGATATAGCTCCCATATATATCTTTCGCCCGATATGGACTAATACGGTCCCAGAAGCCGGAGTTTTAGTCCAATTTGGTTGAAATTTTGCACAGGGAGTAGAATTAGCATTGTAGCTATGCGTGCCAAATTTAGTTGAAATCAGTTCAGATTTAGATATAGCTCCCATATATAGCTTTCGCCCGATTTACACTCATATGACCACAGAGGCCAATTTTTTCCTTCGATTTAGTTGAAATTTTGCACAGGGAGTAGAATTAGCATTGTAGTTATGCGTGCCAAATTTGGTTGAAATCGGTTATGATTTAGATATAGTTCCCATATATAGTTTTCGCCCGATTTACACTCATATGACCACAGAGGCCAATTTTTAACTCCGATTTAGTTGAAATTTTGCACAGGGAGTAGAATTAGCATTGTAGCTATGCGTGCCAAATTTGGTTGAAATCGGTTCAGATTGAGATATAGCTTTCGCCCGATTTACACTCATATGACCACAGAGGCCAATTTTTAACTCCGATTTAGTTGAAATTGTGCACAGGGAGTAGAATTAGCATTGTTGCTATGCGTGCCAAATTTGGTTGGAATCGGTTCAGATTTATATATAGCTCCCATATATATGTGCTTCTGATTTGGACAAAAATGGTCAAAATACCAACAGTTTCGTTGTAAAATCGCCACTGTTTAGTCGAAAAGTTGCAAAAATGACTCTAATTTTCCTAAACTTCTAATACATATATATCGAGCGATAAATCATAAATAAATTTTTGCGAAGTTTCCTTAAAATTGCTTCAGATTTAAATGTGTCCCATATTTTTTTTTTACTAACATTGTGTTCCATCCTAGTGCATTAGCCAACTTAAATTTTGAGTCTATAGATTTTGTAGAAGTCTATCAAATTCTGTCCAGATCACGTGATATTTAAATGTATGTATTTGGGACAAACCTTTATATATAGCCCCCCAACACATTTGACGGATGTGATATTGTATCGAAAATTTAGATCTACAGAGTGGTGCAGGGTATAATATAGTCGGCCCCGACCGACTTTAGACTTTCCTTACTTGTTTAGTTTTATATCCGCTTACAAAGAATACCGTAGTATTGTAATCACGGTTGCCATAATTGGTAAAATTCTATAAAAATTGTAGATTTTTACTGTTTGGTAGATTGGTAGAATTCATTATACTTTATAAATTTTCTATAGATAAATAAAAATAAATTTTTGACTAAAATTTTCTGTAGAAATAAAGTTTTGACATAATTTTCTATAGAAATAAAATTTTGACAAAATTTTCTATGAAAATAAAATTTTGACAAAATTTTCTATGGAAATAAAATTTTGACAAAATTTTCTATAGAAATAAAATTTAATTTTGACAAAATAAAATAGAAATAAAATGTTGACAAAATTTTCTATAAAAATTAAATTTGGACAAAATTTTCTATAGAAATAAAATTTTGACCCTCTTCTTGATTATATTTCTCAATTTCATCTTATAGCGTTGCCCGTCGCTCTGCCCACCGGGTACATCTAAAGAATGTAGGTTCGGCATCATCTGTGACATTTTCTTCATGGTAAATATAATTTTCTGACCTGCATTTCCCCATGCAATGCAGATATTTTCGAGGTATTCCGAAACCAGACAGCATACGAGTCATGTAATACGTCATTTCGCCAAATTGGAAGTCGCTTTTAAGTCGGTATGTCCATCTGCCCTTTGTTCAGTTCCTCCATCATTACTGCCATCTATCTCTGGTCTCTTGTCGAATGTTCGGTATTAAGTCCGTCGCATTTGATATTTTAAATGATGTTAAAACCTTTTGCCACTCACTCGCCTGGAGGTCTATTGGGATCGTTCCTGCTATCACTAACGCCGCTTCCCCCGATACCGTGCGGTATGTTATGCTGAAATAATTCTCAGAACTGTCGTTCTCTGTACTGAAAATAATTTTGTGACGCTAGTCCGTCTCTGTAGGGTCGAGACCCAGATCTCATATCCATAGAGGAGTATCATGTTAGTCATCTCCATAAGTAGCCTTTTTCTGCTTGGAACAGGTTCACCTAAGTTTGCCATCAGCCTGCTCAGTCGCGATGTTATCGTAGCAGTTTTTTCCTTTGCATACTCTATCTGCTTAGAGTACGTTAGTTTTGATTTCAGTCTTAGTCCCAAGTACTTCATTTGTTAGGATTACTATGTCGTCTATGTGCATCTCTATTTCTAGAGGCAGATGTAGTGTCTCGTTAGTAGTAGCAGTTTGGTCTATTGCATGGCTATTTGTAATCCATGTGCCTCGCGCGTTTCATGGTTTGCGTTCAGACTCTTTAGTATTTCTCGCTTTTATCACAGCGGCTATGCCTTCAGCGTAGCCAGCAAGGAATGTATCATCGTGCATGGGTATCTTCAGTATCTCATCGTATGTTGCATTCCAGAAATCTGGTCCGAGGTTTGAGCTCTATGCGGCACTTGAGGCAACCTTCATTCTTCTTACGCTCTCTATAGTGTCATATATCAAACTCGATTCGTGTGAAAGTCTTTCAATATTTTCGTCAAGTATTTCGGTATGTGAAATATGAACTCCAGGGTGTATATTAAGTATGCCCACCTTAGACTCTTGAAAGCGTTCTTAAAATTCAATGTCGCCAGTTGAATTATAGATCTAGAAGCGTGACTGGGGTTGATACTTCTTTAAGGACTCCAAGTGTCCAGGTCTAAAACCGTACTGTCTCGCTGACAGAGCCTCAACAGCCCTGATAACCTTGTCATGTCTTGGTTTGATGAGCCGTTTGAATAGTTTTCCTGCTGTGTCCAGCATGTACAATTGTCTGTACGACAATTACGACGTTGGATCGCCCTTGACCTTGCTGATAAGAACTAGCCTTTGTTCGTTCCATACAATAGGGAAGATATCTACTATTAGGCAGCTGTTGCATGTAGAAAGTAAGGTTTCGGGTCGCTTGGATGTTATTTCTTTAATTACTTTTGCGGGTATGCCATCAGGACCGGGTGCCTCCTTGAGGCTTTTGGCGGCAGTTTGCAGACAGCGATGTTTGTGAGCACCTCTGTCTCGTTCACGTCTTCTCTGATATCATGTCTTGGGAATAAAGTTTCCGCGATGTTTCGCATTTCATTCTCGTCCATCCGTGCCGAGTTCTTGCATAATTATTTGGTATCCTAGTCCACAAGGATTATTTTTTATGTCTAATCTGATCTCTTCGCATTTATCTCTTGATCTTACTTAGACTGTACTGTAATTGTTTCTTTGTCTCTTAGTATGCGTTGTGTTCTGTATCTGCGTCACTCCTGTGTTTTGCCCTGATATATTTCCTACTGACCTTCATACAGTTAAATCTGCATTCATCGATGCCGATATCCCACCAGTATACTGCCTTGCGAACAGTGTTATGCGACGTATTTGGCATGACCTTATGGCAGCAGGTCTTTATTGTTGACATCGTATGTTTGACAATCTGCCTTGCGTCTCGTCTGTTCAGATTCTCCTCCGAGCGACTTTCTAGTTCAAAGACGAATGCATCCCTTTCTTGTTTGTAGACGTTCTATCTCGTAGAAGTCTCCCAAGTTTCTCTTCGCTGAGTAGCAATTTCGCCTTGCAGACGGAAATAGATTTATTGATGGTCATTTCCTGTGTATGTCTCTAGGTCTCTCCATTCTCTTACCTTCTGTAGGTTAGATTAGGTTAGGTTAGGTAGGTTAGATTAGGTTAGGTTAGGTGGCGGCCCGATGTAAAAGTCTCACGTAGGCCATTGTGATCCCACAGTGGTGAACTTCTATCTTATCACTGAGTGCTGCCCGATTCCATGTTGAGCCCAACGACAAGGGGATTCCTTTTTATAGCCGAGTCAGAACGGCGTTCCACATCGCAATGATACCACATTGCACCACAGTGGCTCCCTTTTTGTCCTTACACCCGGGTCGTCGTAATGTGGCTTTGGTGCCAATATTCGCAACAGTCGTGCCCATCCTTGCGAGCATATCTAGAATCTTCCTTCCTCTTGGGTCTGTAGTTCTCATTCGCCACTCAATCGCCCGTGAGTTGAAGTCCCCCGCTATAAACAGATCGTAGTGTCTGAGTCGTGAAAAGTCATCGATTTCATTTAATTTTACATAAAAGTGAGCGATGCTATCACTAGGAGTGAGATAAGCAGCTTGCAATCGTATAATTCGCAATCTGCACCCAAACGAAGCCATTGTCGCGTCCGCTGTCCTTTATGAGTTGCTTGCAAGTTTGAGGCCATATTGCAGCTGTTCCAGTCTCGTCTTCGATCCAAAAACCAGTTTGTCATACTGCTATCTTGCTTACAGATTATACGAAAATCTTCGTCATTTTCTTTCACAATCTGGGGGAAGAGAGCATGTGCCACTTTTGCTTTGTGCATGTGCGTGCAAGAACTTCAGTATGTTACTTGTGGCTTGCCGTGAGGTTACAGCTACGGGATCCCCGATCTAAAATCCGTATGTCAGACTGCTATAATGCTCACTGATTATACCAAAATCTGCGTTCTCCTCTTTCAGTATCTGGGGAGAGAGGGGGTGTGGCACGTTTGCTCTGTGCATTGTTTGCTTGCAAGTACTCGAGTTACAGCTACGGAAGCCCGCAGATCTGTTGCCTTGATCTGTTTCTTTGCCTTCGCTCTTATCACAATGGACTGAATAGTCTAAGTGAGCCTGAATCTTAATCAGGCTGCCACTTTAACCTAACCTAACATTGCCTTCGCTCTTAGAGCAAATGCAACACTTCATGGTGTTTGTGGATTCCTTCATCTTGTGGACCGTCCTACCGCATTTGGTGCAGAGACCCATTACCTTCCTGTCAGGCCCTTTGCAATCCCATTGCATGTGTCCTCATTCAAAGCAACGGAAACATCGCTTGACGTCCTCTTTGTAAAGGGTGATACGGTCAAAATTTGGTCAATATAAACTCGACGTATTTCTTTCAATTTTGCATTTAAAAAACCTGAAAACCCCTCATTTTGAAGGTGTGTGTGTGTGTGTAGAATGTTGCTCCTATTTTGATTTTGGAATTCACTCTTCAGTTGTCAAAATGTCATCCAAGCAAGAAGAGTAGCGTATCAAAATTTTGCTCGCGCATCGCGAAAATCCGAGCTACTCGCACGCAAAGCTGGCAAAATCGCTAAAAGTTGCCAAATCAACCGTTACAAATATAATTAAAGTGTTTGGGGAACGTTTGTCGACAGCCAGGAAGTCTGGATCGGGGGGAAATCGAAAACCGGAAGCTGCTGAGACGACAAAGAGAGTTGCCGGTAGTTTCAAGCGAAACCCTAACCTCTCTCCGAGATGCCGCAAATGAGCTGTGTGTAACGTCTACAACCGTGCATCGAGCCAAAAAACGAGCCGGACTATCGACTTACAAGAATGTAGTGACTCCAAATCGCGATGATAAACAAAATACGACGGCCAAAGCGCGATCCCGGAGGCTGTACACGACGATGCTGACGAAGTTTGACTGCGTGGTAATGGACGACGAAGCCTACGTCAAAGCCGACTACAAGCAGCTTCCGGGACAGGAGTTTTATACGGCAAAAGGAAGGGGAAAGGTGGCAGATATTTTCAAGCACATAAAACTGTCAAAGACGACAAAGAGAGTTGCCGGTAGTTTCAAGCGAAACCCTAACCTCTCTCCGAGATGCCGCAAATGAGCTGTGTGTATCGTCTACAATCGTGCATCGAGCCGAAAAACGAGCCAGACTATCGACTTACAAGAATGTAGTGACTCCAAATCGCGATGATAAACAAAATACGACGGCCAAAGCCCGATCCCGGAGGCTGTACACGACGATGCTGACGAAGTTTGACTGCGTGGTAATGGACGACGAAGCCTACGTCAAAGCCGACTACAAGCAGCTTCCGCGACAGGAGTTTTATACGGCAAAGGGAAGGGGAAAGGTAGCAGATATTTTCAAGCACATAAAACTGTCAAAGTTCGCAAAGAAATATCTGGTTTGGCAAGCCATCTGTACCTGTGGCTTGAAAAGCAGCATTTTCATAGCTTCCGGGACTGTCAACCAAGAAATTTACGTGAAAGAGTGTTTGACTAAACGTCTGCTGCCTTTCCTGAAGAAACACGGTTGTTCCGTACTGTTTTGGCCGGATTTGGCATCTTGCCATTACGGTAAAAAGGCCATGGAGTGGTACGCCGCCAACAACGTGCAGGTGGTTCCCAAGGACAAGAACCCCACCAACACGCCAGAGCTCTGCCCAATTGAGAAATACTGGGCTATTGTCAAGCGGAACCTAAAGAAGACCAAAAAAAAAACTGCTAAAGACGAGAAGCAGTTCAAGTCAAACTGGCTTTCTGCGGCGAAGAAGGTGGACAAGGTGGCTGTACAAAATATGATGGCAGGTGTCAAGCGTGAGGCCCGGCAATTCGGATTTGGAAAAGCGAAAGCCTAACTGAATATTTTTCCTGAATTTTATACTAATTGAACTTGAAAAAGAAATTTAATTTGATTTTTTTTAATAACCGATTTACACGCGTTTTCCCTTGACCGTACCACCCTTTATGCCATCAGAATCGGGTGCCTTCCTGTCCTTGAAGCTTTTGGCGGCATTTTGCAGTTCCTCTGTTGTCAATGCAGGGATGTTTGTGAGCTCTTCTGCATCGTTCTCGCCAAAGAAGGCGAGTAGTTGGCTTTTTATTCTCGACAAAGGCCCTCTTTTGTTCTTCGAAGTTTGTGGAGCGAAAGTCGTACAGTCATGTCCTCTTTAGGTTTCTTTGTCACTTTCCTAAGGGACCCTTTTACTGTTGTGAGTGCATCCAGGTCCTGGAACTCTATTAATTTTGTTTAATTTAATTTAATTTGTTATGGCTCTAGTGACACTTATTGTTTTTCCAAAACATTCATTTCCAAATAAGGAATTATTTTTCCCGGTTTATACAAAAGGGATATGCAAATGTCTTTTCAGTTGGCATAACTTGTTACATCCTGTTTCTCTACTTTTCGTTGGAAACAGATTCAAGTCATCATTCCAAAAATCATCTGCATTTTTCATATTCAATAATCAGCATGACATGACATTAATGTTAAGCATAACTAAAGTTTCCTGTTTCAGTTTCAGACTACTGATTGGTATCCAAAATCACCAATAGAAGAAAACTAAATCTGCTGTCCGATCCTTTCACTTTTTTTGTTTGTTTGGTTTGCTTAACGCAGTAAATGTAATCGAAAGTTGTTTTCGTGTTGTTCGTTTTTGTTTGCTACCAAAAACCATCATCGTAAAAATAAAAGAAGTGCGTTATGGTTTATGAGATCAACTTTTTTTTACGATTTATGCTGGGACACTGGCTGATGGACAGGCTACATGGTTGTTTGGCTTGAAGACCGGCTGAAGTTGTAGTGACCTGTGGGTGTCTTCATTAATGGTACTTTATTGTTAATTGTTGTGCCTGGAAGTTGGTGTGGTTAGTTTAAGTAGATGGTAGAAAGTTTTTCTTTATTTTGTAATGAAAGGGTAGATTCCAAAAGGAACGGTGAAGTTTATTAATCCCAATTAGCAAGGGTGTGAAGTTAAGATTGGGTTTTTAGCATTAGCACAGTTTTTGTTTATGTATTAATGGGTCTTACTAAAAATAATTTTATATTTCTGAGATGGCGGATTTATATTATAAATCAACACCCTAGTTTCAAGAGCAAAATGTTCCTTTTTTACATGTTTGTAGTAACTATGATATTTTCTTAAAAACTATTTATCTGTTATTTCGGCAAGCATTTATGTTTAACAAAACAAATTTTTTCCACAATGTTCCCTTTGAAAAAATCAACTTTATGCTTATGACACAATGTTAAGGTGATCATATTCCTCCTTTCTCAATTATATATCAGATGTAAGGTAAGGAAAGTGGATGGAATCAAAAGTCGTTTTGAGACCTAAAGCGGTGAAAAGCCTCTCAATCAATTGCAAAGGATTTTCAACCAATCAGTTTATCTTAATGCTGATAGATATTTACTCAGAACTAGCATCGATATAGGATTGCTCTCGAAACCACATCATTCTTACTCAAAGGGCAGGTCTACTGAGACTGCATTGCATGAACTAGTCAGCTTTAGTAAAAGCTCACTATCTGTCAATGAATACATAATTGTGACTGTTCTAGACATCGAAACGGCATTCAACTACGTCCATCCGAGGGCGATATTAAATGGATTGACAAACACGGTTGCCACTCGTGGTAAAATTCTACCAAAAATGAGAGATTTCTTAATGTTTGATTTTGCAAAATATTCCTCTCCAACTAATACGCCGTTCAGACTATAAGTTTATCCGGACGATATTACCCTTGTCCAAAATTTCGATAAGCAATGTTCGACGTCATAATGCTGCTTTTTAATTTGATCGATAATACATTCAAATAAAATTCTGACAAAATTTTCTATAGAAATACAATTTTGACAAAATTTTCCATAGAAACAAATCTTGACAAAATTTTCTATAGAAATAAAATTTTGACAAAATTTTCTATAGAAATAAAATTTTGACAAGATTTTCTATAGAAATAAAATGTTTACAAAATTTTCTATAGAAATACAATTTTAACAAAATTTTCTATGGAAATAAAATTTTGACAAAATTTTCTATAGAAATAACATTTTGACAAAATTTTCTATAGAAATACAATTTTGACAAAATATTATATGGAAAAAAAAGTTTTACAAAATTTTCTATACAAATAAAGTTCTTACAAAATTTTTTATAGAAATAAAATTTTTAAAAAATTATCTATAGAAATACAATTTTGACAAAATTTTCTATTGAAATTAAATTTTTACAAAATGTTGTATGGAAATGAAATTTTGGCAAAATTTTCTATAGAAATAAAACTTTGTCAAAATTTCTACAGAAATAAAATTTTGACAATATTTTCTACAGAAACACAGTTTTCACAAAATTTTCTATGGAAGTAAAATTTTAACAAAATTTTCTATAAAACTAAAATTATTGTTGTTTTTGATCTCAGCTTAAAACCATGCATTGACTAAACTACAAGTTTAACCAACAGAGGAAAAGTATGCTTGTCAAATTTATTTTGACAAAATTTTCTATAGAAATACAATTCTTACAAAATTTTCTATAGAAATACAATTTTGACAAAATTTTCTATGGAAATAAAATTTTGTCAAAATTTTCTATAACATAAAATTTTGACAAACTTTTCTTGGAAAATTTTCTATAGAAACAAAATTTTGACAAAATTTTCTATAGAAACAAAATTTTGACAAAGTTTTCTATGGAAACAAAATTTTAACAAAATTTTCTATGGAAGTCAAATTTTGACAAAATTTTCTATAGAAGTCAAATTTTGACAAAATTTTCTATGGAAGTAAAATTTTAACAAAATTTTCTATAAAACTAAAATTATTTTTGTTTTTGATCTCAGCTTAAAACCATGCATTGACTAAACTACAAGTGTAGCTTAACCAACAGAGGAAAAGTATGCTTGTCAAATTTATTTTGACAAAATTTTCTATAGAAATACAATTCTTACAAAATTTTCCATAGAAATACAATTTTGACAAAATTTTCTATGGAAATACAATTTTGACAAAATTTTCTATGAAAATAAAATTTTGTCAAAATTTTCTATAACATAAAATTTAGACAAACTTTTCTTGGAAAATTTTCTATAGAAACAAAATTTTGACAAAATTTTCTATAGAAACAAAATTTTGACAAAGTTTTCTATGGAAACAAAATTTTAGCAAAATTTTCTATAGACATCAAATTTTGACAAGATTTTCTATAGAAGTCAAATTTTTACAAAATTTTCTATAGAAATCAAATTTTGACAACATTTTCTGTAGAAGTCAAATTTTGACAAAATTTTCTATGGAAATAAAATTTTAACAGAATTTTCTATAAACTAAAATTTTGACAAAATTTTCCATAGAAAAAAAATCTTGACAAAATTTTCTATAGAAATCAAATTTTGACAAAATTTTCTATAGAAATCAAATTTTGACAAACTTTTCTATAGAAATCAAATTTTAACAAAATTTTCTATGGAAATAAAATTTTAACAAAATTTTCTATAAAATAAAATTTTGACAAAATTTTCTATAGAAGTCACATTTTGACAAAATTTTCTATAGAAATAAAATTCTTACAAAATTTTCTATAGAAATATAATTTTGACAAAATTTTCTATAAAAATAAAATTTTGACAAAATTTTCTATAGAAATAAAATTTTGACAAAATTTTCCATAGGAAAAAAATCTTGACAAAATTTTCTATAAAATAAAATTTTGACAAACTTTTCTTAGAAATGCAATTCTTACAAAATTTTCTATAGAAATCAAATTTTGACAAAATTTTCTATAGAAGTCAAATTTTGACAAATTTTTCTATAGAAATCAAATTTTGACAAAATTTTCTATGGAAATAAAATTTTAACAAAATTTTCTATAAAACTAAAATTTTGACAAAATTTCCTATAGAAGTCAAATTTTGACAAAATTTTCTATAGAAATCAAATTTTGACAAAATTTTCTATGGAAATAAAATTTTCTATAAAACTAAAATTTTGACAAAATGTTCCATAGAAAAAAAATCTTGACAAAATTTTCTATAGAAATAAAAATTTTCTTAGAATTACAATTCTTACAAAATTTTCTATAGAAACAAAATTTTGACAATATTTTCTATAGAAACAAAATTTTGGCAAAATTTTCTATAGAAATCAAATTTTTACAAAATTTTCGATAGAAATCAAATTTTGACAAAATTTTCTATAGAAGTCAAATTTTGACAACATTTTCTATAGAAATAAAATTTTAACAAAATTTTCTATGAAAATAAAATTTTGACAAAATTTTCCATAGAAAAAAAATCTTGACAAAATTTTCTATAAGAATAAAATTTTGACAAAATTTTCTTAGGAATACAATTCTTTCAAAATTGTCTATAGAAACAAAATTTTGACAAAATTTTCTATAGAAAGAAAGTTTTGACAAAATTTTCTATAGAAATAAAATTTTTACAAAATTTTCTATAGAAATAAAATGTTTACAAAATTTTCTATAGAAATAAAATGTTGGTCATCCTTTTTCACAGCTAGAGGTGTGCGACCACTCTACACGCTCACAAAAAATCGCTTCTGTAACATATACTCCCAAACATATTTTGCTTCAAGCATATATATTTTTGGGTATTGCCCAAACATTTATATGTTTGATCTCTTCCAATATATAATATGTTTGAAAGCATATTGGTCTAAACAATATATGTTTGGGTAGTCTTAATTCCAAACATTTTGTATTTTTGCATCCAAATTCAATAATGTTGTCTTCCAAAAAACAATATGTTATTATGTGAACATATAATATGTTTGGAAGCATTTTGCACCCAAAAATATTATATGCTTAAAAAAAATCTCCCAAACAATATTGTGTTCAAAATTTTATTTATTTATTTATATATTTACAATCATAATGAATTATGAAAATAAACAGGTGATATAGGTGCTAACAACATAGGTTTTCGACCTGAATGCTCAAAATTTTGTTTCTGCCCAATTGTATATTCCCCCACATCTTTCTCACTTCCACGAGATTTTTTAGTTCTTAGCACCTTTTTCTGTAATACAAACATTGTAGAAGAAATTATTCAATTTTATGATTTTTTATTTTAATTTTACCTTTTGCCGGACGGGGATTCGAACAGCGGACCACACAGTTTGTAAGGATCAAAGAAGTAGCTGATCAATTGCCCAAGGAAAAATAAAATGTTAATTTTGTAATAACAAGCAACAACCACCAACTTAATTCAATATCGCTCCCTGTTAAATAGCGCTCCAAGCTACTAAACACATATATGTTTATAGGCTATTTCTAAATTAATATATGTTTGCATCCAAGCATATTACATTTACAAACATTTTATGTCCCAAACATAATATGTTCTAACATATTAACATATATGTCCCAAACATGTTATGCTTGTTTATGAACATTATATGCTTGCACTCAAAAATATTGTGTTTAAAAATTTGTGTTCCAAACATATAATGTTTATAGCCAAACATATGAAAAACAGTCTTTTTCATCCGTGTAGCTACGTGTTCCTACATTTTATTGTCCTATCCTATTTCTCAACTAGAGGTGTGCGATCACTCTTGACAAAAAATATTAGCATTAATAGACCATATGCTCAGACACTCAACCTGCAATAAAAATCCTCGGACTCTGTGTTCGAAAACGGCCATAGAATGCCGTAAAAGTAAATAATCCAGCTAGAGGTATATTATCACTCTAGCCCCGTGTTCTGACTTTTCCTCATCCTCTTCCACAGCTAGAGTTATGCGACCACTTTAGCCACGTGTTCCGCTATTTCCTCGTCCCCCTCCGAGTTCACAACTAGAGGTGTGTGATCACTCTAGTCACGTTAACCTTTATTTCCTCCTATCCTTCAGCGATCCATCTAGCCACATGTACCTCGACTTCCCCGTTGTTTTCCTATTCCTCAGCTAGGGGTGTGAGACCACCCACACGTTGACTGACAAAATTCGTGCAAGTTGAGAACCGTTAGATCTTGCTTCACCGTATCCACAACCCGTCATAACCATAGCCAGGAAGACCCATAAGATCTGACATAACCATCCTCTACTACTAAATACGATCTCTGTAATACGAAAAGTCCTCACAATAAAGTCTATTACCTTAAAGCCTTAATAACCGTCTCAGTCTGAAGAAGGAATTTCTGTGATGTACCCCGGCCTTCCTGAGCATCACCCTAGCAGGAAGGGGAAAAGTTCCCGTCTTTGCAGAGTATACCAGAGAACTGTGAAGCGGGTGATTTAGCAAGATTAGAAACTAACTTACATATTCCAGGGGAACTGGAATCTATTGGTATGCCTCTGGCTACCTGCAAGTTCATACTGCGTGAGAAGGCTGATATGATGGCGAATGCCCGATGGGAGAAGGACAAGGTTTGCAACGACACCAATTTTGTAAAAATTTTATTTCTATGGAAAATTTTGCCAAAATTTTATTTCTATAGAAAATTTTGTAAAAATATCATTTCCATAGAAAATTTTGTCAAAATTAAGGCCCCAACTAAACTTAACCCGCACACTATATATATATATATATATATATATATATATATATATATATATATATATATATATATATATATATATATATATATATATATATATATATATATATATATATATATATATATATATATATATATATATATATATATATATATATATATATATATATATATATATATATATATATATATATATATATATATATATATATATATATATATATATATATATATCAATGATTTAAAGACATCAGATATCACTCTTGATATTGGCTTGAAATATAATGACTACTGCAAGAGCTGTCATGATTCGGAGGAAAAAGAATCAATTGAACACCACTTGTGTGTGTGTGTGTCCTGCATTTTGTGTAAAGCCTAAGCAAATTTTAGGGACCTACAGCAGCCTCTCTCGTTCTTCTCATTTCTCATCATTCCTCTGCTCTTTCTATAATCAACTACTCACAGGAGTCAATCCGCTGTCCTCTAACCTCAATAATGTATTTTATTCAGTTTTTATAACTTTTTGGCTCTATTAAAACATTTACGATTAAACATAATTTTTGTGGTTACTCCCAGTTGACATTAAAGTGTAAACATGGCGAGGCGACGACATTCCATTTCCATTTTATTAAGAGCATATTATTAATAAGATTTCTTTTTATTTATTTTTGTCATTTGATAAAATGGCAATTATTATGATCTCCTTAATAAGGGTTGCAGTAAATGGGTAGGAAAATGTTTATAGGCATTTTCGTAATTGACCTCACAAAGTAGACACAGAGATGAGACTTGAGAATTCTGATGTATATCCTGGCATAAAGGTTTCTGGGTGTATAATTTCACTTATTTTTAGTTTTCGTGGTTTATCACACTGGACTGAATAGTCTAAGTGAGCCTTAAACTTAAACACTTTAACCTAACCTAGTTTTCGTAGTTAAACATCTGATGTCAGTGCTACCAAATTTCATGGCTTGTTTTTGCAGTTCTAAAATAATAGGCTTGTTATTGATGTCCAGGTATTCTATCCAGAACATCTTATTGTATACAAATATCGCCGTAATTGCCAGATTAAATTTTGATATACTGACGTTTCCTCAATTCACAATATCTATATTTAGTTACATCATTTAATTAAATTCAAATATTAACAAGTATATACGGCCGTAAGTTCGGCCAGGCCGAAGCTTATGTACCCTCCACCATGGATTGCGTAGACACTTCTTCTGAAGACTGTCATCCATAATCGAATTACTTGGGTTGCGATATCACTTGCCGATGGCAAGGTATCTTAAAACTTTCTAACACCGTCTTCTAAATTGCAAGGTAGTCAATATGTGGTATATATTAAACTAAGCAAGTATTTAAGGCCGTAAGTTCGGCCAGGCCGAAGCTTATGTACCCTCTACCATGGATTGCGTAGAAACTTCTACTGAAGACTGTTATCCACAATCGAATTACTTGGGTTGCGGTAACTTTTGCCGATGACAAGGTATCTTAAAACTTCCTAATACCGTAAAATATACCACGTAGTCCATACGTGGTATATATTAAACTTAAAATGGCCGATTAAATACGTATATAATTAAGTTTGACAAAATTTTCTATAGAAATAAAATTTTGACAAAATAAAATTTTGACAACATTTTCTATAGAATTAAAATTTGGACAAAATTTTCTATAGAAATACGATTTTAACAAAATTTTCTATAGAAATAACATTTTGACAAAATTTTCTACAGAAATAAAATTTTTACTAAATTTTCAAAAGATTTAAAATTTTGACAACATTCTCTATAGAATTAAAATTTTTACAACATTTTCTACAGAAATAAAATTTTGCCAAAATTTTCTATAGAAATAAAATTTGACAAAATTTTCTATAGGAATAAAATTTCGACAAAATTTTCTATAGGAATACAATTTCGACAAACTTTGCTAGATTATTTTTGCCCGAGTGGCAAGCATGATTATAAACCGATATGGACCAATTTTGTCATGGTTATTAGCGGCCATATATTAACACCGTTGCAACACGTTGCAAATTTCAAACGGATCGGATGAATTTTGCTCGTCCAAGTGGCTCCAGAGTTCAAATCTGGGGATCGGTTTATATAGGGGCTATATATAAATATGGACTGATATCGACCAATTTTTGAATGGTTCTTAGAGACCATATACTAACACCACGTACCAAATTTCAACCGGATCGGATGAATTTTGCTCCTCTAAGAGGCTCCGGAGTTCAAATCTGGGGATCGGTTTATATGGGGGCTATATATAATTATGGTAGGATGTATGTGTTACGGTTTCGTTGATCGTGTAGATTTAGGACGAGTGAGGGATCGACCCACAGCGTCCGATTCTGGTGTCAGGGCTGCTGACTAAGCACCCAGACGTGCTTTGGTAGCATGGTATGGATACCATGCACCTGAGAAGGTTATACCGCCTACGGCCGGTCGACAGAGCCTCGTTTGCTAGGGAACTGGGAGCACCAAGTCTATGCGACAGTGGGTGAGGTTGTCTTTTGAAGAGGATAGGCTGTGCATTACGCGTCACTCTCCCTTGCATATGGCGTACCACCAAGCAGCAATCTGTACTATTGGAAATTCGAAGAAGAAAATGGATGTGGATCGGGCATACCTTGAGGAAGCCGCACGATGACATAACAAGAACAGCACTTGACTGGAATCCACAGGGAAGCCGAAGAAGAGGTAGACCAGCGAACACGTGGAGAAGACTAGTAGATGCCGAAATACACGATGCGGGATACACTTGGCGAGAACTAAAAAACTTAGCTAATGACAGAACAAAATGGAATGCATTTGTTACGGCCCTATGTTCCTCCTAGGAATTTCAGGAAAATATATATATATATATATATATATATATATATATATATATATATATATATATATATATATATATATATATATATATATATATATATATATATATATATATATATATATATATATATATATATATATATATATATATATATATATATATATATATATATATATATATATTATGGACCGATATGGACCAATTTTTGCATGGTTTGTAGAGACCATATACTAATACCATGTACCAAATTTCAGCCGGATCGGATGAAATTTGCTTCTCTTAGAGCAATCGCAAGCCAAATTTGGGGGTCAGTTTATATGGGGGCTATACGTTAAAATGGACCGATATGGACCAATTTTTGCATGGTTGTTAGAGACCATATACTAACACCATGTACCAAATTTCAGCCGGATCGGATGAAATTTGCTTCTCTTAGAGCAATCACAAGCCAAATTTGGGGGTCCGTTTATATGGGGGCTATACGTTAAAGTGGACCGATATGGACCAATTTTTGCATGGTTGTTAGAGACCATATATTAACACCATGTACCAAATTTCAGCCGGATCGGATGAAATTTGCTTCTCTTAGAGCAATCACAAGCCAAATTTGAGGGTCCGTTTATATGGGGGCTATACGTAAAAGTGGACCGATATGGCCCATTTGCAATACCATCCGTCCTACATCAATAACAACTACTTGTGCCAAGTTTCAAGTCGATAGCTTGTTTCGTTCGGAAGTTAGCGTGATTTCAACAGACGGACGGACGGACATGCTCTGATCGACTCAGAATTTCACCACGACCCAGAATATATATACTTTATGGGGTCTTAGAGCAATATTTCGATGTGTTACAAACGGAATGACAAAGTTAATATACCCCCATCCTATGGTGGAGGGTATAAAAATCATTAAGCTGTAAATGATAAAAAAATCCTATCGCTCAATTTATTTATCCATTCCTTAATGCTTATTATTTTGACTTGCTTCGTCGCCATTGTTCGAATATTGAAATGTCCAAGAGATTAATCAAATATTGAACGAAAACAAATCATTGATTAATTTGTACAGTGACCATAACGGTTTGAAGTTTTGCTCAAAATTTATATTTAGGAAACATTTTAGTAGTAGCATAACATAAATAAACACGCAGCCACCATAACCTTTCAATAAATTTTTATCTGTTCCTCTAAATCTGAAGAGAACAACAAAAGAGGAAGAAACAAAAAAAAAAACAAATACACAAAAAATGTTCCATTGAAAATTTTCAATTGTGTGGAACTCACTTGGTAATGGTGATGATGGCAGAATGGCATCGATTCGCTTAGCATGGTATAGTATGAATGGAACTCCACCATTACAAAATAGAAGAAGAAAAGCAAAAACGTTGTTTTGTAAAAAAACTAAACAATTTTCGTGGCCAATGGCCATGTGGAAGCTATTGATGGATGTACACCTTAAAAAAATAACATCGAACACAATCGAAACATAAACACCGAGCTTAAGGGTAAATATCTGACGGGATCTCTGCCGTAGCTCAAAGCCCATGGAAGAGCTACAGATGATGAGGACGCCTACGGAAATTGAGAGGGAATTTTGAAAAACGTTTGTGTTAAACACAACCGTCGGTTTCTTGGGTAAAAATTGTATCCTGCATCGAATTTGTGGCAGATTGGTTAACTCCAGCGGAAGTTATGAAACGGGACTTTGGATGTTACCAAACAAATTCCTATAAACTCTCCTTGAACTCCTATAAACGCCTGCATCGAATTTGGGGCAGATTAGTTATGTTATGTTATGAAATGAACTGCAGTCTAAACTCTCCTTATGGGGAATTTTAACTCTTCTTAAGGGACTTCGGATGTCTGCTTCTTTGTTAGGTATAAATTTTATCCTCCGTCGAATTTAAGGCAGATTGACATTGAAAACTCCCCTTAAGAGACTTCAGATGCTATGAAGCAAATTTCACTGTAAGCTCTATCTCTATCTCGCCTAATTAAAACCACCGCTACAGATCGACGGACATACCCGGTTCGATTTCGGATGGCGTTTATGTCATGACTTACCGTCTACTTAGTGGATCTCTAAACTCGCCCACAGGGCCTTTAAACTTTCCTTTAATTACTATGTACTCCTTGCAATATCTTTATATTAAACGCACATGTTTGCCTCTTTGTTGGGTACAAATTTTATCCTGCATCGGATTTGTGGCAGATTGGATAGTTTCTGCTGGTGTTATCGGACAAATAAAATTCACCGCTACAGATTGACGGACATGATCGGTTCGATTTCGAAGCGACTAACAGTTTATTTATGTAATCTGTAAGCCCCCCCACGGGTCCCTCTAAACTCTTTTTAAAGGATTTCGGATATTTTGAAGCAAACTCCACTTAAAACTCTCCTTATAGGGTCTATAAACTCCCATTGAACTCCTGTAAACTCCTTAAACGATATTGTAATATAAACAGCCTTCAGATTCTGTATTGGGTACAAATTTTATCCTGCACCGAATTTGGGGCAGATTAGTTAACTCCTGCTGGTGTTATTGGACAAATGAAATCACCTCTACAGACGAACGGACATGCTCGCCTCGGCTTCGCAAGCTATGAAACTAATTCCACTCTAATGTCTCCTTATGGGATCTCTAACGTACCTTACGGAGCCCTCTACACTGGCTTTAAGGGATTTCGGATGTTATGAAACGCCATTAAAAACTCTTTTTATTGGGTCTGCAAACTCTCCTTAAGGGGTCTCCAAACTACCCTTAAGGGGACTTCCAACACTTCTTATTGGGTTTCCACTTCCCCCTTATGGGCTATCTAAACTCACCTTATGGGGTATGCAAAATCTTGATATGGGAGCCGGCAATCTCCCTTTTTGGAGTCTCTTAACTCCCCTTGTGGGTTTCTCCAAACTCTCATTAGGGAGTCTCTACTCTCTCTATTAGATTTTCTATATCTTACAAATTTTCCTATGAACTTTCCTTATGGGCTCCAAACCCATCATATGAGGTCTCCAATACCTCATATGGGGTTTATAAACTCTGCTTCTGTGGGTCTCTAATCTCTCCTTATTGGTTTTCTAAACTCTCACTGTGGGGTCTACAAACTCTTTATCGATCTCTAAATTTTTCTTTTCATATCTCAAAACAATCCTTTTGGAGCCCTATAAACTTCAAAATTCTTCTTATCGGGTTCCAAATTCTTGTTGTTGGGTTTCTAAACTCCCCTCATGAAATCTCTAAACTCTTCTTTTGGATTTCCCAATAGCTCCATATATAGTTTCCAAATTCTTCTTATGAATTTTCCTTATGGGATTTCAAATCACTCTTTATGGGGTCTCTAAACTCTTTTAATGGAGTCTCCAAACTCTCCTTATGGGTCCCCTAACTCCCTCTATGGAAACTCCTTATGTTGTCCCAAATTCTTCTTATCGGCTTCCAAACTCTCCAAATTCTTCTTATTAGGTTCCAAATATTTCTTTTTGTTTTATAAGCTCTCTCTATTGAGTCCTCCAAATTCTCCTTACGGAGCTATAAACTATCTTAATGGGTCTTTAAACTCTCCTAATGGAGTCTACAAACTCCCCGATGGAATTTCCAATATTGTAATATAAAGTTACCAAATTCTCATTATAGGATCCCATAACCCATGAACCTTTCTTATTTGGTTTGGAGATCCCATATGGGGTCTCCAATATCACGTTATTCGGTCTATAAACTCCTTATAGCGGTCTCTAAACTCTCCTTATGGAACTTATGGTATAAACTCTCCTTGTTGGTTTTCTAAACTCTCCCTTTGGGATCCTCCAAAATCTTCTTATGGAAACCAAAAAATCTTCATATGGAATTTCCAATCACTCTTTATGGGGTCTCTGCCCTCTTCTTGTGGGGTCTTCATACGCTCTTTATGGGGTTCTCAAACCTCTCCTTATGGTACCTATAAAGTCTCCGTATGGGGTCTCGAAATTTTTCTTATCCAGACTCTTCTCGTCATGGAATCTCTATACTCTCCTAGTGGGGTGCACTTACTTCCCCTTATGGTACCTATAAAATTTCCTTATGGGGTCTCCAAATTCCTCTTATCGTGTTCCAAACTCTTCTTATTGGGTCCCTAAACTCTCGTTATGGATCCTTTAAACTCTCCTTATGGAGTCTTCAAAATCCCCATATGGGATTTCCAATCACTGTTTATGGGATCTCTAAACTTTTCTAATGGAGTTTCCAAACTCCCCTCACGGCGCCTCTAAATTCTTCTTACGAGGTCTCCAAACTCTTTTTATGGGATCTCCAAACTTTTTTATGAGGTCTACAAACTCATTCTATGCGGTTGCCTCACCATGGGGCTACCAATCACTCTTTATGAGGGCTCTAACTCCCCTTACGAGGTCACCAAATTCTTCTTACGAGGTCTCCAATCTCTCCATATAAGGTCTCCAAACTCTCCTATCGTATGCCATTTATACAAATGCCAATGTAGTACCTTCAGTGAGTTTTTAATAAATCATACATTTTTTTTCTCTGTGTCTTCCATGACAATATAAATATATGCTGGTGTAGATATTGCTTATTAGTTTTTTTTCGTAATAGGAAAAACTCTTGGAGAGTTTTTCTTTTCAAAGATGTGAATCTTTGAAGCAACATAACGGAAAGGAAGCTGAAACATTAAAATAATGAATGCTGCCACTACAATGCCACACACTCTATGTCAGAGGATGCTTTTATGGTGAATGGACATCAAAAATAATTAACAGGAAAAAAGGTGCTGGATTTTTTTTTTTTTTGGTTTATTTTAAATTTATTTGGTGGTTGCGTTTCCCCAAATGAGAACGAGAAAAGAACGAGAATACAATTAAAATCATTAGCTAATTTATGTCATTACATTTTACATCAATGAAATGGACTTCATTGCTGCTGTCAAAATTGGAAAGATAATGGAGATCTAATGAAATAATACAAAGGTATGATAATTAACAAGGGAAAAAAAATCAGGGCAGGCAAGTTGTCAGTATTGACAAATTATGTTGTAATTTATTTTAATATTTCAGATGATGAGTTAATAGACTTTAGAAAAAATTGGTCATTACCGTATAGCTGCCCATGTTTAGAAAATTATTAGATATCATTAGGTTAGCTTGGTATGGATGGACGGACAGCTAGGTCAATATAAAGGTGATCCTGTGTCAAGTGGTTTATGGAGTGTGGGATCTATAACCAATACTTGTGAGAGACCCATTTTCATGAAGTTCTTATTTACTAGTCATTAAATGTAGTGGGGGGGGGGGGGTATAAAAGAAGAACTGCCCGAATATTATGTTAATTCCCCAATGTAGCTTCCTTAGAAGAAAATAATTTCAAGTTCAATGTTATCATCCCATGTCAATTATTAGCTTTATTTTTTTTTGTGGCATATATCTTGCAATTCCATCAACATCATCATCGGTTCCTCCATCATTAATATTTCGCTGCATCCCAAAGCAGGGATGATGGCATCGTAATATTGTATGGACCATTCATCATCGTTCAATCTCATCGTATCTAGTACCAGTAGTAGCCCTGATTTCTTTGATGGCTATTGTATTCCTTGGTGTTTATTGAATATATATATTTTTTTTTGCTGTACTTCTCACCGACTTGCGTACAATCTTTCAACAATCTGCCTTAACAACTTAATCAGTGATGTGGAGGTTATTTTTTCTGCATCCATGGATTTTGTGTTTAATCCATAAATATTGGTTCCATGGAAATTGATTATGATGTTATTTTCTTTTGTATTTAGTGTTTGGAGTGTTTGACAACAATAGCCATTGAGCAAGGAAGGCAAATGGTTGGATAACAGTTCGTGGGAATTATGTAGCTGAGTTTTGGGGGATAGTGAGTCAGTCAACAATTTTTTTAGAAAATTTTATCAACATTTTATTTCAATAGAAAATTTTATCAACATTTTATTTCAATAGAAAATTTTGTCAACATTGTATTTCAATAGAAAATTTTGTCAACAATTTATTTCTATAGAAAATTTTGTAAAAATTCTATTTTTCTAGAAAATTTTGTCAAAATTTTATTTCTATAGAAAATTTTGTCAAAATTTTATTTCTATAGAAAATTTTGTAAAAAATTGATTTCTATAGAAAATTTTGTAAAAAATTGATTTCTATAGAAATTTTTTTCAAAATTTTGTTTCTATAGAAAATTTTATCAAAATTTTGTTTCTATAGAAAAATTTATCAAAATTTTATTTCTATAGAAAATTTTGTTAAAATTTTATTTCTATAGAAAATGTTATCAAAATTTTATTTCTATAGAAAATTTTGTCAAAATTTTATTTCTATAGAAAATGTTATCAAAATTTTATTTCTATAGAAAATGTTATCAAAATTGTATTTCTATAGAAAATGTTATCAAAATTTTATTGCTATAGAAAATTTTGTCAAAATTTTATTTCTATAGAAAATTTTGTCAACATTTTATTTCTATAGCAAATTTTGTCAAAATTTTATTTCAATAGAAAATTTTGTCAACATTTTATTTCTATAGAAAATTTTTTCACAACTTAATTTTTATACCCTCCACCATAGGGGGTAGGTTAGGTTAGGTTAGGTTAGGTTAGGTTAGGTTTTGTGGCAGCCCGATGTATCAGGCTCACTTAGACTATTCAGTCCATTGTGATACCACAGTGGTGAACTTCTCTCTTATCACTGAATGCTGCCCGATTCCATGTTAAGCTCAATGACAAGGGACCTCCTTTTTATAGCCGAGTCCGAACGGCGTTCCACATTCCAATGAAACCACTTAGAGAAGCTTTGAAACCCTCAGAAATGTCACCAGCATTACTGAGGTGGGATAATCCACCGCTGAAAAACTTTTTGGTGTTCAGTCGTAGCAGGAATCGAATCCACGCGGGCATGCTAACAATTGCACCACGGTGGCTCCCGCCATAGGGGGTACATTAACTTTTGTCATTCCGTTTGTAACACATCAAAATATTGCTCTAAGACCCCATAAAGTATATATTCTGGGTCGTGGTGAAATTCTGAGTCAATCTAAGCATGTCCGTCCGTCCGTCTGTTGAAATCACGCTAACTTCCGAATGAAACCATCTGTCGACTTGAAACTTGGCACAAGTAGTTGTTATTGATGTAGGTCAGATGGTATTGCAAATGGGCCATATCGGTCCACTTTTACGTATAGCCCCCATATAAACGGACCCCCAAATTTGGCTTGCCGATCCTCTAAGAGAAGCAAATTTCATCCGATCCGGCTGAAATTTTATACATGGTGTTAGTATATGGTCTCTAACAACCATGCAAAAATTGGTCCATATCGGTCCATAATTATATATAGCCCCCATATAAACCGATCCCCCGATTTGGCTTGCAGAGCCTCTAAGAGAAACAAATTTCATCCGATCCGGCTGAAATTTGGTGCATGATGTAAGTATATGGTCTCTAATGACCATGCAAAAATTGGTCCATATCGGTCCATAATTATATATAGCCCCCTTATAAACCGATCACCAGATTTGAACTCCGGAGCCTCTTAGAGGAGCTAAATTCAGCCGATCCGCTTGAAAGTGGTGTTAGTATATGGTCTCTAACAACCATGCAAGAATTGGTCCATATCGGTCCATAATTATATATAGCCCCCATATAAACCGATCCCCCGATTTGGCTTGCAGAGCCTCTAAGAGAAACAAATTTCATCCGATCCGGCTGAAATTTGGAACGTGATGTTAATATATGGTCTCTAACAACCATGCAAAAATTGGTCCATATCGGTCCATATTTATATATAGCCCCCATATAAACCGTTCCCAGATTTGATCTCCGGAGCCTCTTGGAGAAGCAAAATTCATCCGATCTGGCTGAAATTTGGTACGTGGTGGTAGTATATGATATTTAACAATCATACCAAAAGTGGTCCATATAAGTCCATAATCATTTATAGCCCCTATAAACCGTTCCCAGATTTGATCTCCGGAGCCTCTTGGAGAAGCAAAATTCATCCGATCCGGTTGAAATTTGGAACGTGGTGTTAGTATATGGCCGCTAATAACCATGCCAAAATTGGTCCATATCGGTTCATAATCATGGTTGCCTTTCGAGCCAAAAATAATCTACCAAAATTTTATTTCTATAGAAAATTTTATAAAATTTTTATTCCTATAGAAAATTTTGTTAAATTTGATTTGTATAGAAAATTTTATCAAAATTTTATATCTATTGAAGATGTTGTCAAAATTTTATATCTATAGAAAATTTTGTCCAAATTTTATATCTATAGAAAATTTTGCCCAAATTTTACTTCTATAGAAAATTTTGTCAAAATTTTATTTTTTTAGAAAATTTTGTCAGAATTTTATTTCTATAGAAGATTTTGTCAAAATTTTATTTCTATAGAAAATTTTGTCAATATTTTATTTCTATAGAAAATTTTGTAAAATTTTTATTCCTATAGAAAATTTTGTTAAATTTGATTTGTATAGAAAATTTTGTCAAAATTTTATATCTATTGAAAATGTTGTCAAAATTTTATATCTATAGAAAATTTTGTCCAAATTTTATATCTATAGAAAATTTTGCCCAAATTTTACTTCTATAGAAAATTTTGTCAAAATTTTATTTTTTTAGAAAATTTTGTCAGAATTTTATTTCTATAGAAGATTTTGTCAAAATTTTATTTCTATAGAAAATTTTGTCAATATTTTATTTCTATAGAAAATTGTGTCAAACTTAATTATATACTTATTTAATCGGCCTTTTTTAGTTTAATATACTCGTATACCACGTATGGACTACCTTGCAATTTAGAAGACGGTGTTGGGAAGTTTTAAGATACCTTGCCATCGGCAAGTGTTACCGCAATCCAGTAATTCGATTGTTTATGACAGTTATAAGTTTTGAAAAACTTCAATGGCAAAGTTTTGAAAAACTTAAATGACTTGGGAGTTTTGAATTTTTTTTTGTTTTTTAAAGAGTAGCTTTGAAATTGATTAAAAGAAAAAGACAGAAAAAAAGTACAGACAAATTTGGAAGAACGAAAAATTTCTTTGTATATTTGTATATGCAGTTAGATGAAAAAAAAAATGTAAGCTATAAACTATATTGGACACAAGAACGAAAATTTTTGCAAATCAAAAGGAATTTCCAAACGGAAGCATTGACTTGACTTTCACATTTTCTGGCAGCAATCAGGGGAATTCAATTTAAAGGACCAAACATAAACATTGAATTAACCTTTCGAATCGTTTTAAGGAAACGGTCCTGCCGGAAAATATAGATATACATATTTTGGTAATCATCTAAATTTTTCCCCACTCACACACAAAAATTTTTTTTTTCTGATTCAATCACGAAATTAATTGATCCAATTAATTTTTTAATTGAAATGTCTTCAATCACAGAAATGATAGTATCAATTAAAAAATTAATTAACGGCCAATTAAACATTAATTGATCCAATTCAAAAATTAATTGATACTATTAAATTGTGTGATTGATTTTTATTTCAATTACAAAAATTGTTGAATCAATTAAATGTTTAATTGCATATTTTTCAAAACTCTATTAAGGTTGTAATTAAAAAAAATTTCGTGAATTTTTTTCTGTGCATTCGGGACTCCGCCTATCAATATATAGGATGCTTGATTTCTAACCCACTAACTGCTGACGAACAAAAAAAAAAAAAAATATATAAAAATTGGCGAATTTAAATGAGAGTGCCAACTTAAGGTATTATTAGGTGTCTATTCATTCCTGCACCCGCCGCCCTACCTTGCTGAATTCGAAGAATATTCAGCCCATCGCAGTGATTCTCTATTTTGGCCTCCCCACCTTTCGTGACATATTGGAAAACTCTCTCTATCCCTCTATCTCTGTAAAACCCTTTCCCTCTTTCACACGAGCTATCTCAAATATTCTCATTTGTGTGAACGGGCTCAATCCTATATCTAACGCAAAAGAATCACCCCCACGACTGAGCACGGCTGGGGCCAGGAGATAGCCAATGCCGAAGGAAATAGGAATGAATAGGTCGTCCGTCAGTTCCTACCCAATCCATGGTGAATGGTACATAAGCTTCGGCCTGGCCGAACTTACGGCCGTATATAGAAAATTTTGTCAAAATTTTATTTCTATAGAAAATTTATTCAAAATTTTATTTCTATTGAATATTTTGTGAAAAATTTATTTCTATAAAAAAAATATATTTCTATAGAAAATTTTATCAAAATGTTAATTCAATATAAAATTTTCTTCAAATTTTATTTCTTTAGAATACTTTGTCAAACTTTTATTTCTATAGAAAATTTTGTCAAAATTTTATTTCTATAGAAAATTTTGTCAAAATTTTATTTCTATAGAAAAATTTGTCAACATTGTATTTCTATAGAAAATGTTGTCATTATTTTATTTCTATAGGAAATTTTTTTTCAATATTTTATTTCTATAGGAAATTTTTAAAAAATTTTATTTCTATAGAAAATTGTGTCCAAATTGTCTTTCTGTAGAAAATTTTGTCAAAATTTTATTTCTATTGAATATTTTGTGAAAAATTTATTTCAATAGAAAAATCCATTTCTATAGAAAATTTTGTCAAAAAGTTATTTCTATATAAAATTTTATTTCTATGGAAAATTTTGCCAAAATTTCATTTCTATAGAAAATTTTTGTAGGTATTTAATGGGGCTTTTTATGGAGGCTATAGTAGCTCTCTCATTCCCCCTTGGTCAAATTAACTTGTGCTATCTAATTGAACTTTACTGTTTGGCTTGGCATGTAATTGCTTTGCAATAGATGATGTCTTTGCGGCTATTTGAGCTATTTTTATTCATTTATTTTCAATATTAGTTAATAGTGAAAAGAAGAAGATGACAAATTGAAGATTATATTAATAATGGATATTATATGTAATACAACAAGAGTCATTATTCACTTTTAACCTTGTAAGTGACAGCCTTGAAATTAATTTCGCCAAACACTAAAATTTCCCTATAGTTTAGTATTTGTGTGGTTTTTTGCTAGGATTGTTATTCATACTTTTACTTGTTTTTTTTTTTATTTGGGGGGCCAGGGTAGTTTAAGCATGTGCACTGAACCTACCAGGAAGGAGATTTAAGGTTATATTTATACATTGTCAACTAAACTGTATTATAACCATGGGGAAATATTCTACCTTTAAACTTTACCAAATTTAAAATTGATGGTTGGTATGAAAAAAAATGTTTTTTTGTTTTAAGAAATATTTTATATTTATTTTCCCTGCAAAGACGAAAAAAGTTCCCTACTTTCCCTTACATTCCAAAAAAAAAATCCCTACAATTTCCTCTACAATACACTTTTTCGTTAAATTTAAACAAAAATGTTTCTATGTGCTTTATTATCTTAAAACATATGAAAATGCAACGTATGTATATTACGTAAATAACAATTTATTTTATCACCACGGTTGCCACAGTTAGTAGAATTCTACCAAAAATAGTAGATTTTTTTTCTGATGGTAGAATTCTTGATTTTTTGGTAGACCAAATTTCCCTAGAAATAAAATTTTGGAAAAAGTCTATCAAAAATGTTTGAGATATTTTTTTATAGAAATAAAATGTTGGAGAAAATTTTTTATAAAAATAAAAATTTTGAGATAATTGTCTATAAAAATAAAATTTTAACAAAATTTTCTGTAGAAATAGAACTTTGACAAAATTTTCTGTAGAAATAAAATTTTGACAAAATGTTCTACAAAAATAAAATTCTGAGAAAATTTTTCTATAGAAATAACATTTTGACATCATTTTCTATAGAAATACAATTTTGGCAAAAATTTCTATAGAAATACAATTTTGACAAAATTTTCTATAGAATTAAAATTTTGAGAAAATTTTCTATAGATATACATTTTTGAGAAAATTTTCATTAGAATTAAAATTTTGAGAAAATTTTCTATGGATATAAAATTTTGCGAAAATTTTTTATAGATATGAAATTTTGAGAAAATTTTTTACACAAATAAAATTTTGAGAAAATTTTTTACACAAATAAAATTTTGAGAAAATTTTTTACACAAATAAAATTTTGAGAAAATTTTTTATACAAATAAAATTTTGAGAAATTTTTTTATACAAATAAAATTTTGAGAACATTTTTTATACAAATAAAATTTTGAGAAAATTTTCTATAGAAATGAAATTTTGAGAAAATTTCTATAGAAATATTTGATTTCTGGTAAGACTTTCATCAAATTTTGGTAGATTTTGTTTTGGTTACCAAACCTTGCCGATTTCTCATTTCCTTCTCTAGAGCCACCAAAATGTGATAATTATTAACAAGTATATACGGCCGAAAGTTCGGCCCGGCCGAAGTTTATGTACCCTCCACCATGGATTGCGTAGAAACTTCTACTGAAGCCGATGGCAAGGTATCTTAAAACTTCCTAACACCGTAATATATACCACATAGTCCATACGTGGTATATATTAAACTAAACAAGTAAGGAAAGTCTAAAGTCGGGCGGGGCCGACTATATTATACCCTGCACCACTTTGTAGATCTAAATTTTCGATACAATATCACATCCGTCAAATGTGTTGGGGGCTATATATTAAGGTTTGTCCCAAATACATGCATTTAAATATCACTCGATCTGGACAGAATTTGATAGACTTCTACAAAATCTATAGACTCAACATTTAAGTCGGCTAATGCACTAGGGTGGAACACAATGTTAGTAAAAAAAAATATGGGAAACGTTTAAATCTGAAGTAATTTTAAGGAAACTTCGAAAAAGTTTATTTATGATTTATCGCTCGATATATATGTATTAGAAGTTTAGGAAAATTAGAGTCATTTTTACAACTTTTCGACTAAGCAGTGGCGATTTAACAAAGAAAATATTGGTATTTTGACCATTTTTGTCGAAATCAGAAAAACATATATATGGGAGCTATATCTAGATCTGAACCGATTTCAACCATATTTGGCACGCATAGCAACAATGCTAATTCTACTCCCTGTGCAAAATTTCAACTAAATCGGAGTTAAAAATTGGCCTCTGTGGTCATATGAGTGTAAATCGGGCGAAAGCTATATATGGGAGATATATCTAAATCTGAACCGATTTCAACCAAATTTGGCACGCATAGCTACAATGCTAATTGTACTCCCTGTGCGAAATTTCAACTAAATCGGAGCAAAAAATTGGCCTCTGTGGTCATATGAGTGTAAATCGGGCGAAAGCTATATATGGGAGCTATATCTAAATCTGAACCGATTTCAATAAAATTTGGCACGCATAGCTATAATGCTAATTCTACTCCCTGTGCAAAATTTCAACCAAATTGGGGTAAAACTCTGGCTTCTGGGACCGTATTAGTCCATATCGGGCGAAAGATATATATGGGAGCTATATCTAAATCTGAACCGATATCAATAAAATTTGGCACACTTAACTATAGTACTAATTGTTCTTCTTGTGCAAAATTTTAAGCAAATTAGAGTAAAACTCTGGCTTCTGGGGCCATATAAGTCCATATCGGGCGAAATATATATATGGGAGCTATATCTAAATCTGAACCGATTTCTTCCAAAATCAATAGGGATCTATTCTGAGCCAAAACACATACTTGTGCCAAATTTGAAGTCGATTGGACTAAAACTGCGACCTAGACTTTGATTACAAAAATGTGTTCACGGACAGACGGACAGACGGACATGGCTATATCGACTCAAGACCCCATCCTGAGCATTTTTGCCAAAGACACCATGTGTCTATCTCGTCTCCTTCTGGGTGTTGCAAACATATGCACTAACTTATAATACCCTGTTCCACAGTGTGGAGCAGGGTATAAAAAGGCCGATTAAATACGTATATAATTATACCCTGCTCCACACTGTGGAACAGGGTATTATAAGTTAGTGCATATGTTTAAATTTAAAGTTTCTACAGAAATAAAATTTTGACAAAATAACATTTTGACAACATTTTCTATATAAGTAAAATTTTAACAAAATTTTCTATAGAAATAAAATTTGGAAAAAATTTTCTATAGAAATAAAATTTTGACAAAATTTTCTATAGAAATAAAATTTTGACAAAATTTCCTATAGAAATAAAATTTTGACAAAATTTTCTAAAGAAATAAAATTTTGACAAAATTTCTATAGAAATAACATTTTGACAATGTTTTCTATAAAAATAAAATTTTGGTAGATTATTTTTGGCTCGAGTGGCAACCATGATTATGAACCGATATGGACCAATTTTTGTGTGATTGGGGATCGACTATATATAACTATAGACCGATATGGGATGGGATATTTTGGGATGGTTATTAGCGGCCTTATACTAACACCACGTTGCAAATTTCAACCGGATAGGATGAATTTTGCTCCTCCAAGAGGCTCCGGAGATCAAATCTGGGGAACGGTTTATATGGGGGCTATATATAATTATGGACCGATATGGACCAATTCTTGCGTGTTTGTTTGAGACCACGTACCAAATTTCAACCGGATCGGATGAATTTTGCTCCTCTAAGAAGCTCCGGAGGTCAAATCTGGGGATCGGCTTATATGGGGATATAATTATGGACCGATGTGGACCAATTTTTGCATGGTCATTAGAGAACATATACCAACACCATGTACCAAATTTCAGCCGGATCGGATGAAATTTGTTTCTCTTAGAGGCTCCGCAAGCCAAATCGGGGGATCGGTTTATATGGGGGCTATATATAATTATGGACCGATGTGGACAAATTTTTTCATGGTTGTTAAAGACCATATACTAACACCAGGTATCAAATTTCAGCCGGATCGGATGAAATTTGCTTCTCTTAGGGCAATCGCAAGCCAAATTTGTGGGTCCGTTTATATGGGGGCTATACGTAAAAGTGGACCGATATGGACCAGTTTTTGCATGGTTGTTAGAGACCATATACTAACACCATGTACCAAATTTCAGCCGGATCGGATGAAATTTTCTTCTCTTAGAGCAATCGCAAGCCAAATTTGGGGGTCCGTCTATATGGGGGCTATACGTATAAGTGGACCGCTATGGACAAATTTTTGCATGGTTGTTAGAGATCACATGCTAACACCATGTACCAAATGTCAGCCGGATCAGATGAAATTTGCTTCTCTTAGAGCAATCGCAAGCCAAATTTGGGGGTCCGTCTATATGGGGGCTATACGTATAAGTGGACCGATATGGACAAATTTTTGCATGGTTGTTAGAGATCACATACTAACACCATGTACCAAATTTCAGTCCGATCGGATGAAATTTGCTTCTCTTAGAGCAATTTGGGGGTCCGTTTATATGGGGGCTATACGCAATACCATCCGACCTACATCAATAACAACTACTTGTGCTAAGTTTCAAGTCGATAGCTTATTTCGTTCGGAAGTTAGCGTGATTTCAACAGACGGACGGACGGACTTGCTCAGATCGACTAAGAATTTCACCACGACCCAGAATATATATACTTTATGGGATCTTAGAGCAATATTTTGATGTGTTACAAACGGAATGACAAAGTTAATATACCCCCATCCTATGGTGGAGGGTATAAAAATTGTGTTGAGTGAAAGAGTCCCTACATTGTGCCCCTATGTCCCTACAAGACACTAAATAATAGCAAAAAATTAATGTAGGGAATTTCCCCTACTTCTGGCAACACTGTACTAAACCGATTTGGATTTCAAATCCTGACGTCCCCAACTTGAAACTTTTGACCCCATCCACGAAAAAAATGTCCCCAATTTGGAATCCACAAATACTGGCAACACTGATTCGCAGAGAAAACAGCTCTTTAAGGTAGCAATTTATGTCATCTTAGAATATAGACAATGAACCAGACTCTGTATTTAATTATTCGTTTATGAAAAAAAACTTATATTTAAATTTGTGAAATATTTATCCATATAGTTATATGTACGGGACGTTTAAACCTTGAATAAAATCTAGGTTATTTTTGGGTAACAAAATTATAGCCACTCTTAATCACGTTCCGCCCAATTTCCTTGAATATTTACCATAATCTCTTCTTAATTACTTTACTTTTTTGTAATTTTAATTATCTTTCTGTTGGTGACAGTCTGTAAACAAGAATTCAATTCATTCATTTGGACTTTTCCGTTTATAAGGAAAATCACTACACAATGAGGGTTTTTTTTCTCAGCTAAGAATATGCTCGACGAATGTAAACAGTTGCCTGTAATTCAATTATTCGGAGGAATACAATCAAACAATTACAAGCCATTAACAGCAAACTTTAACAGTAACGGCAGTGGCAATAGCAAGCACAATTAATGCAAAATGATATTTTGTAACTGTTGCAGTAAACTGCAATGACAATAATAAAAGGCTACTATCCCAGTAAAACATAAAGAGTTTCCCAACAAAAATTCGGCCGAGCCGAATATTAAATACCCAACACCATGGAAAGCATACAATAATTTCCTGTGAAAATATCGCCTCGCAATGTAAGGCTTTAACGTGATTACAAAATATAGGCAGACAGACGGACATTTTTAGATCATCTTTGAATTTCATTCTTGATCAAGAATATAGTATATGCTTCATAAAGTTCGAAACCGATATTTCGATATGTTACAAACGCAAAGGCAAACTATTTATACCCCCATCACCATCCTATGGTGGTGTGTATAAAAAAGGAAAACAGCAGAAACTGTTATGGATTCATGTTGGCAATGGTGTCTGTTAAAGGCTCTATTAAAGGATTGCCAGACAATGTTAAATAGAATTAAATTAATATCAATTGTACTTAAAAAGAAGAAAACAAAAAACAACGACCAGCATAGAAGTGCAACTAACTGGAAAAACAATGCAAATGAAATTTGCACAAATAAAAAAAAATAAACATTTATTTATTTTTCAAAAAAACAAAGCTCGGACAATGGTAAACAAAACTAAAGACCACAAAAAAACTGAAGCAAGTTCAATGGATTATTGTATATATCTGTGGATTATATTAAGTTCAGGTCGACTTCATTTGAGGTATTCAGATTAATACTCATATACACTGCTACTAGAAAGTTATTTATTTAGAAAATTATCTCAAAATTTTATTTCTGTAGAAAATTTTCCTAAAATTTTATTTGTACAGGGAATTTTGCAAAAATTTTATTTGTACAGAAAATTTGTCAAAATTTTATTTCTATAGCAAATTTTCTCAACATTTTATTTCTACAGACAATTTTGTTAAAACTTTATTTACATAGAAGATTGTCCCAAAATTTTATTTCTATAGAAAATTTTGTCACAATTTTACTTTCATAGAAAATTTTCTCAAAATTTTATTTCTAAAGAAAATTTTCTCAACATTTTATTTCAATAGAAAATTTTGTCAAAATTTTATTTGTATAGAAAATTTTGTCAAATTTTTATTTCTATAGAAAATTTTCTCAAATTTTTTTTTATAGAAAATTTTCTCAAAATTTTATTTCTATAGAAAATTTTCTCAAAATTTTATTTCTATAGAAAATTTTCTCAAAATTTTATTTCTACAGACAATTTTGTTAAAACTTTATTTCCATAGAACATTGTCCCAAAATTTTATTGCTATAGAAAATTTTGTCAAAATTTTATTTGTATAGAAATTTTTTCAAAATTTTATTTCCATAGAAAATTTTCTCAAAAATTTATTTCCATAGAAAATTTTCTTAAATTTTATTTCTACAGAAAATTTTGTAAATACTTTATTTCTAAAGAAAATTTTGCCAAAATTTTATTTCTATAGAAAATTTTCTCAAAAATTATTTTTTTTTTTAGAAAATTTTCTCAAAATTTTAATTCTATAGAAAATTTGATCCAAATTTTATTCTATAGAAAAATTTCTTATTTTTTTTCTTTAGAAAATTTTCTCAGAATTTTATTTCTAAAGAAAATTTGCTCAACATTTTATTTCGACAGAAAATTTGCTCAAAATTTTATTTCTATAGAAAATTTTGTCAAAATGCAATTTCTAAACAAAATTTTCTCAAAATTTTATTTCTATAGAAAATTTTGTCAAAATTGTATTTCTATAGAAAATTTTGTCAAAATTTTACTTGTATAGGAAATTTTGTCAAAATTTTATTTGTATAAAAATTTTGTCAAAAAATTTTATTTCTACAGAAAATTTTGTCAAAAATGTTTATTTCTATAGAAAATTTTGTCAAAAATTTTTATTTCTATAGAAAATTTTCTCAAAATTTTGTTTCATAGAAAATTTTCTCAAAATTTTATTTCTATAGACAATTTTGTCAAAATTTTATTTCCAGAGAAAATTTTCTCAAAATTTTCTTTCTACAGACAATTTTGTTAAAACTTTATTTCCATAGAACATTGTCCCAAAATTTTATTGCTATAGAAAATTTTGTCAAAATTTTATTTGTATAGAAAATTTTGTCAAAATTTTATTTGTATAGAAAATTTTGTCAAAATTTTATTTCCATAGAAAATTTTCTCAATAATTTATTTCCATAGAAAATTTTCTTAAATTTTATTTCTACAGAAAATTTTGTAAATATTTTATTTCTAAAGAAAATTTTGCCAAAATTTTATTTCTATAGAAAATTTTGTCAACATTTTTTTCCATAGAGAATTTTCTCAAAAATTTTTTTTTTGGAAAATTTTCTCAAAATTTTAATTCAATAGAAAATTTGATCAACATTTTATTCTATAGAAATATTTCTTATTTTTTTTCTTTAGAAAATTTTCTCAGAATTTTATTTCTAAAGAAAATTTGCTCAAAATTTTATTTCTATAGAAAAATTTGTCAAAATGCAATTTCTAAACAAAATTTTCTCAAAGTTTTATTTCTATAGAAAATTTTGTCAAAATTTTATTTCTATTTAAAATTTTGTCAAAATTTTACTTGTATAGGAAATTTTGTCAAAATTTTATTTGTATAAAAAATTTTGTCAAAAAATTTTATTTCTATAGAAAATTTTGTCAAAAATGTTTATTTCTACAGAAAATTTTGTCAAAAATTTTTATTTCTATAGAAAATTTTGTCACAATTGTATTTCTTTAGAAAATTTTGTCAACATTTTATTTCTATGGAAGATTTTGTCAAAATTTTATTTCCATAGAAAATTTTCTCAAAATTTTAGTTCATAGAAAATTTTCCCAAAATTTTATTTCTACAGAAAATTTTGTCAAAATTTTATTTCCAGAGAAAATTTTCTCAAAATTTTATTTCTACTGACAATTTTGTTAAAACTTTATTTCCATAGAACATTGTCCCAAAATTTTATTTCTATAGAAAATTTGATCAAAATTTTTTTTCTATAGAAAATTTTCTCAATTTTTTTGTTTGCTTTAGAAAATTTTCTCAAAATGTTATTTCTAAAGAAAATTTTCTCAACATTTTACTTCTACAGATAATATTGTCAAAATTTTATTTCTATAGTAAATTTTTTCAAAATTTTATTTTTAAAGAAAAATTTCTCAAAATTGTATTTCTAAAGAAAATTTTCTCAATATTTTATTTCAACAGAAAATTTTGTCAAAATTTTATTTCTATAGAAAATTTTGTCAAAATTTTTTTTTCTATAGAAAATTTTGTAAAAATTTTATTTGTACAGAAAATTTTGTCAACATTTTATTTCTATAGAGAATTCTCTCAAACATTTTTTTCTTTAGAAAATTTTCCCACAATATTATTTCTATAGAAAATTTAATCAAAATTTTATTTCTATAGAAAATTTTTTCAAAATTTTATTTCTATAGAAAATTTTGCCAAAATTTTATTTCTGTAGAAAATTTTGTTAACATTTTATTTCTATAGAGAATTTTTGCAACATTTTTTTCTTTAGAAAATGTTCTCAAAATTTTATTTCTATAGAAAATTTGATCAAAATTTTTTTTCTATAGAAAATTTTCTCAATTTTTTTTCTTTAGAAAATTTTCTCAAAAATTTATTTCTAAAGAAAATTTTCTCAACATTTTATTTCTACAGAAAATTTTGTCAAAATTTTATTTCTATAGAAAATTGAATCAAAATTTTATTTCTATAGAAAATTTTTTCAAAATTTTATTCCTAAAGAAAAATTTCTCAAAATTGTATTTCTAAAGAAACTTTTCTCAACATTTTATTTCAACTGAAAATTTTCTCAAAATTTTATTTCTATAGAAAATTTATTCAAAATTTTATTTCTATAGAAAATTTTTTAAAATTTTTTTTTCTAAAGAAAATTTTCTCAAAATTGTATTTCTAAAGAAAATTTTCTCAACATTTTATTTCTATAGAAAATTATGTCAAAATTTTATTTCTAGAGAACATTTTCTCAAACTTGTATTTCTAAAGATAATTTTCTCAATATTTTATTTCAACAGAACATTTTGCCAAAATTTTATTTGTATAGAAAATTTTGTCAAAAATTTTTATTTGTAAAGAAATTTTGTCAAAATTTTATTTGTATTGAAAATTTTGTCAAAATTTTATTTGTATAGAAAATTTTTTCAAAATTTTATTTGTATAGAAAATTTTGTAAAATAATTTTATTTCTATAGAAAATTTTGTCAAAATTTTATTTCTTTACTAAAATTTGTCAAAATTTTATGTCTGTAGAAAATTTTGTCAAAATTTTATTTCCATAGAAAATTTTGTCAAACTTTTATTTCCATAGAAAATGTTATCAAAATTTTATTTCTGTGGACAATTTTGTCAAAATTTTATTTCTATGGACAATTTTGCTAAAATTTTATTTCTGCAAATATTTTTTTAAAAATTTTATTTCCGCAGAAAATTTTTCAAAATTTAATTTTTATAGCAAATTGTGAAAAATTAAAAGAAATACTATAGGTGTGGGTATATTTGCACAAAACAATAAAGGAATTCATCATATTTGGAGGCCTTAGGACATGGCTGGATTTTTTAATGTCTGTATGAATATGCAGATTCAATGAATGATAATAATCGCTTCAGCATTGTCATAATTTTCCCCAGACTTTCGACAGCCTATTGGGCAATTCTGTTTAGCTTTGTAGACTGAATGGCTGCAGATGTCGACCAATTCCATAAAAAACAGGCCAGTAGGCTAAACATTCAATGCAAATATCGTGCAACGGCCATAGCTTGTTCAGGAATTTGAGCACCACACTTCACTCGAATATTCATTGTCTAACGACAACTTGAACATCATCGAAACCAATGGAGTACAATGAGCTGGCGAACAGGTTCGTTCCTATGGAAAAAGGTTTTGAGGAAAGAAAAAAAAAAAAAACAAACACAAACCAAAATAATAAAAATAAAACAACAATGCATTCCCAGAGTTTCCTCAATGAATTGGATACAAATTGAACGCACGAATAACGCGAGAGTACTTGCCCATTTAAAATCTCTCCTTGCACCCCCTCATCCATGAACAGAACTAACTGCAATAGTATGGCAGCAATAGCAAACTTTGATTATATTGCCATCCCACCAGAAAACAAAAAAAAAACGGGGGCCAACGAAAACAAAGTGATAATAAAAACATTTTTTATGGCCTTATAACAAAAAGGCAAAATAAACTTCATTTGTAAGATAGACGCTGTGGGGACCAGCAGTATTGATGGCTAGGAGGATTCATAGAGGAAAGGTTCGACAAAAGGCCTTGTTAGAATCATCATTTGAATTTTAAAAAAATTTTGTCAACATTTTATTTCTATAGAAAATTTTGTCAACATTTTATTTCTATAGGAAATTTTACCAAAATTTCATTTTTATAGGAAATTTTGTCAAAATTTTGTTTCTATAGAAAATTGTTTCAAAGTTTTATTTCTATAGACAATTTTGTCAAAATTTTATTTCTTGAGATATGTTTGTCAAAAATTTTATTTCTATAGAAATTTGGACATAATTTTATTTCTATGGAAAATCTTGTCAACATTTTATTTCTATGGAATATTTTGTCAAAATTTTATTTCTATAGGAAATGTTACCGAAATTTTATTTATTTTAGAAAATTTTATCAAAATTTGATTTCTATAGAAGATTTTGTCAAAAATTTATTTTTATAGAAAATTTTGTCAAAAATTTATTTATATAGAAAATTTTACCAAAATTTTATTTCTATAGAAAATTTTATAAAAACTTTATTTGTATAGAAAATTTTGTTAAAGTTTTATTTCTATTGAATATGTTGTTAAAATTTTATTTCTATAGAAAATTTTGTTAAAGTTTTATTTCTATTGAATATGTTGTCAAAATTTTATTTCTGTAGAAAATTTTGTGATAATTTTATTGCTACTACTTTATTACTATAGAAATTTTTCTCAAAATTTTATTTCTATAGAAAATTTTGACAACATTTTATCTCTATGGAAAATTTTGTCAAAATTTTATTTCTATGGAAAATTTTGTCCAAATTTTATTTCTATAGGAAATTTTCTTAAGATTTTATTTTTGTTTAAAATTCTGTCAAAGTTTTATTCTTTTACACAATTTTGTCAAAATTTTATTTCTTGAGATAAGTTTGTCAAAATTTTATTTCTATAGAAAATTTTCTCAAGATTATATTTCTGTATAAAATTTTGTTAAAGTTTTATTTCTATAGAAAATTTTATCAAAATTTTATTTCTATGGAAAATTTTGTCAAAATTTTATTTCTATGGAAAATTTTTTCAAAATTTTATTTCTATAGGAAAATTTCTCAAGATTTTATTTCTGTATAAAATTTTGTCAAAGTTTTATTCCTTTACACAATCTTGTTAAAATTTTATTTCTATAGAAAATTTTTTCAAAATTTTATTATTATAGAAATTTTTCTAAAAATTTTATTTCTATAGAAAATTTTGACAAAATTTTATCTCTATGGAAAATTTTGTCAAAATTTTATTTCTATGGAAAATTTTGTCCAAATTTTATTTCTATAGAAAATTTTGACAACATTTTATCTCTATGGAAAATTTTGTCAAAATTTTTTTTCTATGGAAAATTTTGTCCAAATTTTATTTCTATAGGAAATGTTACAAAAATTTTATTTATTTTAGAAAATTTTATCAAAATTTTATTTCTATAGAAAATTTTGACGAAATTTTATTTCTATAGGAAATTTTGGCAAAATTTTGTTTTTTTTCTGTCATCATCAAACATCATAGTTGTTAGGCTCTTAGAACGTCAGGCCCTTGAAAATCCTTTTCATCACTTTCTATGCCTATACTATATATTCAGAAGAAAAAAATGCAAAGGAAAATTGTCTGTACATTTTAATGGAAACAAATAGTTAACTTATGACAACATACAGCAATACAAACAAGCATCTCTACTCAATGGAGAGTAGATTATGACCCCTTGTTGTTACACAGTAACGAAATTGCGATCTTATGGTATATTGCCATCAAGAGTACTTTTATAAGCTATCGTAAATTTGAGGATATTTTCACAAAATAAGAAAACAAAATATGATTTAATAAAAACTGACGATTTGAGATTTTAAAAGCGGAAAGCTAAATGATTACATTTTTATTGTAGTGACTTCCAATGGGCATCCTTATTGTTGTTGTTGAAATTTTATAATCACTTCCATGGTCTGAAGGGGGGATATATATATAATAGGCCAATTGAAAGGTTGGTTGGAGGTAGTATTATTCCGTAACTAAGACTCTCCCTTCGGTCCAATTCAAATCCCACAATTTGTTAAATTACTATCTTTGGATACTTTCATCAGCTATCTCATGTTTATGTCTGATTTAGTTTGAATGCGGATTTTAATGAGGAAACATTGCCACGCATGTTAAGTCTTCTTACCTACGTAATGATTAGCCGATCAGGTTTGAAGACATTCCACATTTTCTTTCAAAGTTCGTTTTTATATTCAAGCAACATTTTCATATAGATTGTGTAAGATATTAACCATATTTTCCCACTACCCCAGTTATAAGACCTCTGTGGTATTCAACGACTGGTCGTTGGTTACTGAGTGTTCGTTCGTTCGTTTGGTATGGTATTGTAACCCAGCAAAAATAGTTGAAAGTTTTTTTCCACAAACATTACTTTTTAAGCAAATCCAGGAATCCTCTATAAATTTCTTTATCACATCCTATAAAGTTCTTTGGCGATTTTTGGCCGCAGTACTTCCGTCCTATGACAAGCTCATGTAAACTTAATTTTTGATGATCAAAATTTGCACTACTTCCGTAGCTCTTTTATTGCTGGGATAATATGGTCTGGTATGTTGTGGTATGAAAAGAAATGTATGTTATTTTGCACCTGTAATAATAAAATGCTCCGCTACAACTAAATATGTATATGAGTGTGTGTAAACTTGCATCGCAAGTTCTTCTTTTTTAATCGCTTAAAACTTTAACTGTGTATTGATGAATTCTGTGCATCATATTGAAAGAAATTTAAATATAGAATGTCAAAATATCCTTATAGTAAATTGTGTTTCATATAGTGAAATTTTGACAAAATTTCTATAGAAATGAAATTTTCACAAAATTATCTATAAAAATTAAATTTTGACTAAATTTCCTAGAGAAATGAAATTTTGACAAACGTTCTTAAAAATGCAATTTCCTGCACAAAATTTCACTTCAAAATGAATTTTGAGAAAATTTGTTATAGAAATGAAATTGTGATAAAATTTCCTATAGACATGACAATTTGACAAAATTTCCTATAGAAATGACAATTTCCTGTAGAAATGAAAATTTGAGAAAATTTACTATAGAAATTACATCTTAAGAAAATTTCTTATAGAAACGAAATTTTGACAAAATGTCTAATAGCAATGAAATTTTGAGAAGAAATTTTACTATAGAAATTTTAATAAAAAATATTATAAAATGAAATTTTGAAAAAAAATTCCTATTAAAATTAAAATTTTGATAAAATTTCCTATAAAAATGAAATTTTGATAAAATTTCCTATAGAAATGAAATTTTGATAAAATTTCTTGGAGAAATGAAATTTTGAAAAAAATTCCTATAAAAATTAAATTTTGACAAAATTTTCTATATAAATAAAATTTTGACAAAATATTCTATAGAAATAAAATTTTGACAAAATTTTCTATAGATATAAAATTTTGACAAAATTTTCTATAGATATAAAATTTTGACAAAATTTTCTATAGAAAAGAAATTTTGATAACGTTTCCATAAGAAATGAAATTTTGACAAAATTTTCTATAGAAATAAAATTTTGACAAAGTTTTCTATTGAAATAAAATTTTGACAAAGTTTTTTATAAAAATGATATTTTACAAAATTTTCTATGGAAAATAAATTTTGATAAAGTTTCCATAAGAAATGAAATTTTGACAAAATTTTCTATATTCATAAAATTTTGACAAAATTTTCTATAGAAATAAAATTTTGATAAAGTTTCCATAGAAATGAAATTTTGACAAAATTTTCTATATAAATAAAATTTTGACAAAAATTTCTATAGAAATAAAATTTTGACAAAATTTTCTATAGAGATAAAATTTTGGCAACATTTTCTATAGAAAAGAAATTTTGATAAAGTCTCCATAAAAAATGAAATTTTGACAAAATTTCCTATACAACTAAAATTTTGACAAAATTTTCTATGGAAATAAAATTTTAACAAAAATTTCTATAAACATGATATTTGACAAAATTTTCTATAGAAAATAAATTTTGATAAAGTTTCCATAAGAAATGAAATTTTGACAAAATTTTCTATAGAGATAAAATTTTGACAAAATTTTCTATAAAAATGATATTTGACAAAATTTTCTATAGAAAATAAATTTTGACAAAATTTTCTATAAAAATGATATTTGACAAAATTTTCTATAGAAAATAAAGTTTGATAAAGTTCCATAAGAAATGAAATTTTGACAAAATTTTCTATATAAATAAAATTTTGACAAAATTTTCTATATAAATAAAATTTTGACAAAATTTTCTATAGAAAATAAATTTTGACAAAATTTTCTATAAAAATGATATTTGACAAAATTTTCTATAGAAAATAAAGTTTGATAAAGTTTCCATAAGAAACGAAATTTTGACAAAATTTTCTATATAAATAAAATTTTGACAAAATAAAGAAATAAAATAAAATTTTCTATAAAAATAATTTTTTGACACAATTTTTATATAGAAATAAAATTTTGACAAAATTTATAATTTATAATATAAATAAAATTTTGACAAAATTTTCGATAGAAAATAAATTTTGATAAAGTTTCCATAAGAAATGAAATTTTGACAAAATTTTCTATGGAAATAAAATTTTAACAAAAACTTCTATAAACATGATATTTGACAAAATTTTCTATAGAAAATAAATTTTGATAAAGTTTCCATAAGAAATGAAATTTTGACAAAATTTTCTATATAAATAAAATTTTGACAAAATTTTCTATAAAAATGATATTTGACAAAATTTTCTATAGAAAATAAATTTTGACAAAATTTTCTATAAAAATGATATTTGACAAAATTTTCTATAGAAAATAAATTTTGATAAAGTTTCCATAAGAAATGAAATTTTGACAAAATTTTCTATAGAGATAAAATTTTGACAAAATTTTCTATAAAAATGATATTTGACAAAATTTTCTATAGAAAATAAATTTTGACAAAATTTTCTATAAAAATGATATTTGACAAAATTTTCTATAGAAAATAAAGTTTGATAAAGTTTCCATAAGAAATGAAATTTTGACAAAATTTTCTATATAAATAAAATTTTGACAAAATTTTGTATAGAAAAACATTTTGACAAAATTCTCTATAGAAATAAAATTTTGACAAAATTTTCTATAGAAATAAAATTTTTACAAAATTTTCTATAGAAATAAAATTTTGACAAACTTTGTAAAGAAATAAAATGTTGACAAAATTTTGTATAGAAATAAAATGTTGACAAAAATTTGTAAAGAAATAAAATTTTGACAAAATTTTCTATAGAAATAAAATATTGACAAAATAAAATTTTCTAAAGAAATAAAATAAAATTTTCTATAAAAATAATTTTTTGACACAATTTTTATATAGAAATAAAATTTTGACAAAATTTTCTATAGAAATAAAATGTTAACAAACTTTTCTATAGAAATGAAATTTTGACAAAATTTTGTCAAAATTTTCTATAAAAATAAAATTTTGACAAAATTTTCTATATAAACAAAATTTTGACAAAATAAAGAAATAAAATAAAATTTTCTATAAAAATAATTTTTTGACACAATTTTTATATAGAAATAAAATTTTGACAAAATTTTCTATAGAAATAAAATTTTGACAAAATTTTCTATAGAAATAAAATTTTGACAAAATTTTCTATAGAAATAAAATTTTGACAAAATTTTCCATAGAGATAAAATTTTGACAAAATTTTCTATAGAAAAGAAATTTGATAAAGTATAAAAATGAAATTTTGACAAAATTTTCTATATAAATAAAATTTTGACAACATTTTCCATGGAGATAAAATTTTGACAAAGTTTTTTATAAAAATGATATTTGAAAAAATTTTCGATAGAATTGAAATTTTAAAAAATAATCCCAATGGAAAGAATTTTTCTACAGAAATGAAATTTTAACAAAATTTCCTATAAAAATGAAATTTTGAATTTCCTATAAAAATGAAATTTTGTATTTGAATTTGTAATGAATTATTATAGAAATGAAATTTTGAAAAAAATTTCTATAGAAATTAAATTGTGAAAAAAAATTTTAAGTAAATTTTGACAAAATCTGCTATAAAAAATGAAATTTTAGCAAAATTTCCTATAGAAATGAAATTTTGGCAAAATTTTCTACATAAATAAAATTTTGACAAAATTTTCTATAGAAATAAAATTTTGACAAAATTTCCTATAGAAATAAAATTTTGACCAAATATCCTATACAAAAAAAATTTCCATAAGAAATAAAATTTTGACAAAATTTTCTATAAAAATTATAATTGACAAAATTTTCTATAGAAATGAAATTTTAAAAAATAATCCCAATGGAAAGAAATTTTCTGCAGAAATGAAATTTTAACAAAATTTCCTATAAAAATGAAATTTTGAATTTCCTATAAAAATGAAATTTGAATTTGAAATGAATTACTATAGAAATGAAATTTTGACAAAATTTTCTATATAAATAAAATTTTGACATAATTTTCGATAGAAATAAAATTTTGACAAAATTTTCTATAGAGATAAAATTTTGACAAAATTTTCTATAGAAAAGAAATTTTGATATAGTTTCCATAAGAAAAGAAATTTTGACAAAATTTCCTATACAAATAAAATTTTGACAAAATTTTCTATAAAAATTATATTTGACAAAATTTTCTATATAAATAATAAATTTTAAAAAATAATCCCAATGGAAAAAAAATTTCTGCAGAAATGAAATTTTAACAAAATTTCCTATAAAAATTAAATTGTGAATTTCCTATAAAAATTAAATTTTGAATTTCCTATAAAAATTAAATTTTGAATTTCCTATAAAAATTAAATTTTGAATTTCCTATAAAAATTCAATTTGAATTTTGATAAAAATTTCATTTCAGTAAAGATTTTTTTATAGAAATGAAGATTTGAGAAAATTTCTTATTGAGAAGAAATTTTGAGAAAATTTTTCATGGAAATGAAATTTTGACAAAATTTAGTTTCTCAGAACTTAAATTGCATAAATTTTAGATATTTGTTTCAGTGTAAATGTGATCCACATTGAATACATAAAGTAGGGTATAATATTATACCGAACTAGTTGTCCAACTCGATACTGACTTGAAGGAAAACAAGACCACACATGGTAAAGAAAAAGATATGACCACAGAAAGAGGTGATCCCATCATAAAAGAAAATGTGGAGCTCATCTATGTTAAAGGCCAATTATGATGAACATTCAATCATCATGAAATCCACTACATCCAATATGGCCCATTTGTAATACCAACGACACTATCATCTACTTGTGACGATATCTGTTTTCGTTCGGATGTTAGAGTGATTTCAACAGACGGACAGACATGGGTAGCTCGGCAGAGCCCAATATTTGGATGCATTACAAACCGAATGACACTCTAAGCAATACCTCCGTTCTATGCTGGAAAAACCATTAAAAAAATAAATAAACGCTTCGTTAGCTTGCTGTATGGTATATTTTACTTATTCGTTATTTATTTATGTTAATTTCTAACACCGTTTAACGTCTGAATTAACACAGTAAATAGTAATTCCAGTACCTTGCCAAAATATGTACATAAATGAATGACTCCAAAAAAGTAATGAAGGACTAACTAACTTCCAATGTGATGGAGGGAATTTTACAATGAACCTTTTAAAGAAAAAAAAACTATAAAGGTAATGGTAGAAAATTTTGGCGAATTTAATTAAACTCAGCGAAGGATATATTTGACTAACATTCAAGTTTGAAAAAATTTCCTATAGAAACGAAATTTTGCAAACCAATTAAATTTTTGAAAAAATTCCTATAAATTAAATTTTTATAAAATTTCCTATAAAATTGATTTTTTGGACAAAATTTCCTATATAAATAAATTTTTGATGAATTTTCCTATAGAAATGAAGTTTGGTAAAATGTTCCATAGAAATGAAATTTTTTTAACAATTTCCTATAGATATGAAATTTTTATAAAAATGCCTATAGAAATGAAATTTTGATAAAATTTCCTACAGTAACAACATTTTGGCAAAATTATAGTTATAAAATTTTGGCAAAATTTCCTATAGAAATAAAATGTTGACAAAATTTCCAATGGAAATGAAATTTTGATAAAAGTTTCCTATAGAAATTAATTTTGCACAAAATTTCCTATACTAATAAAATTAAACAAAAAAAAAAATTTGTATAGAAATAAAATTTTCCTTTAGAAATGAATCTTTGATAACGGATATCATTTTTGCACTGCTTTTACTTATTTTTTTGCCAGAGTAATTTTGCGTGTTTAACAGCTAAAAAAATAAGCCAAGAAAAATCCATATAAATTTATTTAATCTTTTTGTTGTTTTGGCACACAAATGCATTTTTTTCGAGAGGCGCTTTCATAACTACTGCATCAGCATATCAATAACAGTTAAAAAGGCAAAAAGATTCGTTACTACAAAATGATGTACAAACTGTCAACATAAGATAAAAAACCATGTCTTGAGTGGGCACGTACATGAAGCAAATGGAAGGACAAGTTCTTGGAAAAAGGGTGTCCAAAAATGGTTGTACTAAATCAATGTTGGAAAATGGGGTCAACCATTATCTTGTGGGATTACTTTATGTTTATAATACTTTCTATAGAAAAAAAAGTTGACAAAATTTCCTATAGTAAAAAAAATTTTGACAAAATTTCCTATAGAAATAAAATATTGGCAAAATTTTCTATAGATATAAAATTTTGACAAAATTTTCTATAGAAATAACAAACTGTCAACATAAGATAAAAAACCATGTCTTGAGTGGGCACGTACATGAAGCAAATGGAAGGACAAGTTCTTGGAAAAAGGGTGTCCAAAAATGGTTGTACTAAATCAATGTTGGAAAATGGGGTCAACCATTATCTTGTGGGATTACTTTATGTTTATAATACTTTCTATAGAAAAAAAAGTTGACAAAATTTCCTATAGTAAAAAAAATTTTGACAAAATTTCCTATAGAAATAAAATATTGGCAAAATTTTCTATAGATATAAAATTTTGACAAAATTTTCTATAGAAATAAAATTTTGACAAAATTTACTATAGAAACAAAATATTGACAAAATTTCCTATAGAAATAAAAAATTGGCAAAATTTTCTATAGATATAAAATTTTGACAAAATTTTCTATAGAAATAAAATTTTGACAAAATTTACTATAAAAACAAAATATTGACAAAATTTACTATAGAAATAAAATTTTGACAAATTTTCCTATAGAAATAAAATATTGACAAAATTTTCTATAGACATAAAATTTTGACAAAATTTTCTATAGAAATAAAATTTTGACAAAATTTACTATAGAAATAAAATTTTGACAAAATTTCCTATAGAAATAAAATATTGACAAAATTTTCTATAGAAATAAAATTTTGACAAAATTTACTATAGAAATAAAATATTGACAATATTTCCTATAGAAACAAAATTTGACAAGTTTTCTATAGAAATAAAATTTTGTCAAAATTTTCTATAGAAATAACATTTTTATAAAAATTTCTATAGAAATCAAATTTTGACAAAATTTCCTATAGATATAGAATTTTGACAAAAATTTTCTATAGAAATAAAATATTGACAACATTTTCTATTGATATAAAACTTTGACAAAATTTTCTATAGAAATAAAAATGTGAAAAAATTTTCTATAGAAATAGAATTTTGACAAACTTTTCTATAGACATAAAAGTTTTACAAAATTTTCTATAGAAATAAAATTTTGACAAAATTTACGATAGAAATAAAATATTGACAAAATTTACTATAGAAATACAATATTGATAATATTTCCTATAGAAAAAAAATTTGACAAATTTTCTATAGAAATAAAATTTAACAAAATTTTCTATAGAAATAAAATTTTTATAAAAATTTCTATAGAAATAAAATATTGACAATATTTCCTATAGTAACAAAATTTGACAAATTTTCTATAGATATAAAATTTTGACAAAATTTTCTATAGAAATAAAATTTTGACATAATTTCTATAGAAATAAAATTTTGACAAAATTTTCTATAGAAACAAAATTTGACAAATTTTCTATGGAAATAAAATTTTGACAAAATTTTCTATAGAAATAACATTTTTATAAAATTATCTATAGAAATAAAATTTTGACAAAATTTCCTATAGATATAGAATTTTGACAAAATTTTCTATAGAAATAAAATATTGCCAAAATTTTCTATAGATATAAAATTTTGACAAAATTTTCTATAGAAATAAAATTTTGACAAAATTTACTATAGATATAAAATTTTGACAAAATTTTCTATAGAAATAAAATTTTGACAAAATTTACTATAGAAATAAAATATTAACAAAATTTACTATAGAAATAAAATATTGACAATATTTCCTATAGAAAAAAAATTTGACAAATTTTCTATAGAAATAAAATTTTGACATAATTTTCTATAGAAATAAAATATTGACAAAATTTTCTACAGATATACAATTTTGACAAAATTTTCTATAGAAATAAAATTTTGACAAAATTTACTATAGAAATAAAATATTGACAATATTTCCTATAGATTAGAATTTTGACAAATTTTGTCAAAATTTTCTATAGAAATAACATTTTTATAAAAATTTCTATAGAAATAAAATTTTGACAAAATTTCCTATAGATTAGAATTTTGACAAAATTTTCTATAGAAATAAAATATTGACAAAATTTTCTATAGATATAAAATTTTGACAAAATTTTCTATAGAAATAAAATATTGACAAAATTTTCTATAGATATAAAATTTTGACAAAATTTTCTATAGAAATATAATTTTGACAAAATTTCTATAGAAATAAAATTTTGACAAAATTTTCTATAGAAATAACATTTTTATAAAAATTTCTATAGAAATAAAATTTTGACAAAATTTTCTACAGAAATAAACTTTTGGCAAAATTTTCTATAGAAATAAAAATTTCACAAATTTTTATTTGTATAGAAATTAAGTTATATATTTATATTCACCAAATAATAGAACCTAAATTTTTTTTCTCAATCTTCATTGTCTGTTAATTATATATGAATTAATTTCGATTGTTTCCCTTAAATAGTTTCGTCATTCCTTTCGTAGGAGTCCGTTTATGATCTTGAAAGCATTACTGCTTATTTTTTCCTTCTCCAATAGTAAAATATTCAGAAATTGCATAAATTTGCACTTCACATAAATTCTTCACAAGATTTTCTTTCCGTTCGCCATTGCGAAAACTTTAACTTGCAAAAAGAAAATAAAGAAGGAGCACAAAAAGAACCAACAAGAGTATGAAACAGGAAATGAACATGATTAACTTACTTGGTCCATCCAAATGATTGTTGCCTGTCAGACCGAGTGCTGAGAATTCTGATGGTTGTAATTTCATTTCCATCTCTTTAAGACGACTGTTGAGTTTATTTGTGTGCATGAATAGGAAAAATGTGCAGGATATGGCCAGTAAGGCAATCAGTTCTACGGATCTGAAAAATATGAAAATAAAAAAACATTTCAACTAAACATACAAAAACTAAAAAAAAAAAAAAACTTATAAAAATTTATAGTTAAGTTACGATTTAATGAAATAATCTTAAAAATTATTTGAGATATTGAACCTTTTGGTTAAACCTAATCGACTCAGATTTATCTCTTCAGCACGGTTGCCACTCGAACAAAAAAAATCTACCAAAATTTGGAAAAAGTTTTACCAAAAAAAATACCAAGCAAAAAAAACTTATTTTGCAAAATTAATTTAGAAAATTTCGTCAAAATTTTATTTCTATAGAAAATTTACTTAAAATTTTATTTCTACATGAAATTTTCTCTAAATTTAATTCCAATTGAAAATTTTTTTCTATAAAGAATTTTGTCAAAATTTTATTACAATGGAAAATTTTGTCAACATTTTATTTTTTGGAAAATTTTGTCAAATTTTTTAGCAAAATTTTCTGTCCATATAAAATTAAGTCAAAATTCTTTTATTTATTTAAAAAATTTGTCAAAATGTTATTCCAAAAAAAAATTTTTTTTTGCAAAATATTATTTCTATAGAAAATTTTGTCAAAATTTTATTTCTATAGAAAATTTTGTCACAATTTTATTTGTATAGAAAATTTTGTCAAAATTTTATTTGTATAGAAAATTTTTACAAAACTGTATTTCTATAAAAATTTTTGTCCAAAGTGTATTTCCATAAAATGTTTGTCAAAATATATATAGAAAATTTTGTCAAAATCTTATTTATATAGAAACTTTACTCAACATTTTATTTCTATAGAAATTATTATCAAAATTTTATTTCTATAGAAAATGTTTTCAAAATTTTATTTCTATAGAGAATTTTGTCAAAAATGTATTTCTATAGAAAGTTTTGTCAAAATTTTATTACTATAGACAATTTTGTCAAAATTTGTCAAAATTTTAGGTCTATAGAAAATTTTGTGAAAATTGTATTTCTTTTTGGAAATTTTTTCAAAATTTCGTTTCTATAGAATATTTTGTCAAAATTTTATTTCTTTAGAAAATTTTGTCAAAATTTTATTTCTTTACAAAATTTTGTCAACATTTTATTTCTTTACAAAATTTGTCAAAATTGTATTTCCATAGAAAATTATGTCAAAATTTTATTTCTATAGAGAATTTTGTCAAAAATTTATTTCTATAGAAAATTGTGTCAACATTTTATTTCTATAGAAAATTTTGTCAACATTTTATTTCTATACAAAATTTTGTAAAAATTTTATTTCTATAGAAAATTTTATCAAAATTTTATTTCTTTAGTAGGTTAGGTTAGGTGATACCACATTGGTGAACTTCTTATTATTTCTATAGAAAATTTTGTCAAAAATTTATTTTTATATAAAAAATTTGTCAAAATTTTATTTCTATAGAAAATTTTGTCAAAATTTTATTTCTATAGAAAATTTTGTCCAAATTTCATTTCTATAGAAAATTTTGTCAAAATTTCATTTCTATAGAAAATTTGTAAAACTTTTTTTTTTCTATAGAAAATCGTGTCAACATTTTATTTCTATAGAAAATTTTGTCAAAATTTTATTTCTGTAGAAAAGTTTGTCAAAATTTTATTTCTATAGAAAATTTTGTCAAAATTTTATTTCAATAGAATATTTTGTCAAAATTTTATATCTATAGAATATTTTGTCAAAAATTTTTCCTATATACAATTTTGTCAAACTTTTATCTCTATAAAAATTTTTTTAAAATTTTATTTCTATAGAAAATTTTGTCAAAATTTTATTTCTATATAAAAATTGTGTCAAAAAATTATTTTTATAGAAAATTTTATTTTATTTCTTTAGAAAATTTTATTTTGTCAAAATTTTATTTCTATAGAAAAGTTTGTCAAAATTTTATTTCTATACAAAATTTTGACAAAATTTTATTTCTATAGAAAATTTTGTCAAAATTTCATTTCTATAGAAAAGTTTGTCAACATTTTATTTCTATAGAAAATTTTGTCAAAATTTTATTTCTATATAAAAATTGTGTCAAAAAAATTTTTTTATAGAAAATTTTATTTTATTTCTTTAGAAAATTTAATTTTGTCAAAATTTTATTTCTATAGAAAAGTTTGTCAAAATTTTATTTCTATACAAAATTTTGTCAACATTGCATTTCTATACAAAATTTTATTTCTATTGAAACTTTTGTCAAATTTTATTTCTTTACAAATTTTTGTCAACATTTTATTTCTATACAAAATTTTGTCAACATTTTATTTCTTTACAAAATTTGTCAAAATTTTATTTCTATAGAAAATTTTGTCAACATTTTATTTCTATAGAAAATTTTGTCAACATTTTATTTCTATAGAAAATTTTGTCAAAATTTTATTTCTATAGAAAATGTTGTCAAAATTTTATTTCTATAGGAAAGTTTGTAAAAATTGTGTTTCTCTTTGGAAAATTTTGTCAAAATTTCGTTTCTATAGAAAATTTTTTCAAAATTTTATTTCTCTACAAAATTTTGTAAAAATTTTATTTTTTTGGAAAATTTTGTCAAAAATTGTGTCAAAAAATTATTTTTATAGAAAATTTTATTTTGTCAAAATTTTATTTCTATAGAAAATTTTATCAAAATTTTATTTCATAGAAATTTTAAAACTCAACTTGACCCTCATATCCTTATAAATTTTATCTTGCCTTTGTAAGCAGTTAAAAACTAAAAATTCCTTTTCCATCTATAAAAATCAAGTGTTCATTATTCCAAACTAAAACTCTGTTTTGAGATTGGGGTTATTTTCATTGCTATTTGTGATGTTTCTGTCAGTCTATTATTTTTTTGATTTATAGCAGCAATCATTGTGGTTTTTAGTTGGTGGTATCTTTGCCACCATTATTTTTTGCTGCCACTTGTTCTGTTGCATGCTTTTTGTTTTAACTTTGACTAAAAATCTATTGAAATTTTTGAGCATTCATTGTGCAGTGGGAAACAAAAGAAAGCCATTTCCACATAGCAATATACGATAGTATGACTAGAAATGAGTTGTCCTGCTGGCATAGTGTTTCTTTTCAAAAATATGAACCGATATAAACCTAAACTAAAGTTTAAAATTTTAAGGAAGTTTTAAATTGCTGGAAAATTGGATAATTGAATCAGGAGTCTAGAGGCTTAAGAATCATATCGCGAAATGGGTTTTTATAGGATCTATATTTTACCCCTCTTGAGACATGTCTGAGGTGATCATATTCCTTCTCTGCATGCAAGTCATCTATTCACCATAACCTAAACCAATTTTTTGTGGTCCTAGCCAAATAATCTCTAAGTGATGTCATCGAAAATACGACAAGGAATCCTGGGTATTCCTTTCAACCTAACGGAAATAATTTTTTGTTTTATATGTTTGCCCAAACCATTACACTGTGCACCCGCAACAGATTCGGCATCACATATACCGTCACTCTGCGTAGAACAAATTTTAACATAGGGATTTAGTTTTTATTATATTTCATCAGGTGCAACAAATAAATTTATTGCAAATGATTGGCTTTCCAGAATGATGTTGCTTGATGTTCTAGGGTCATCTATATGGACTAGCAAAACTGATGATGTTCTAGACCATGTCTCTCTGTATGAATAGGATGAATTGAATGGAGTTGTTGCGGTTAGTTGTCTGTATTTAATTTTTATTCAAATAGAACCAATCTACTTTAAATAAAAATAGAAATTTTAAATATGCATTGAATAGAAGGAAGTTGATGGGAAAACCAAACAAACAAAATTCAAACCAAAAAAAAAAAAAAACAGAAATGAATAGAAATTCCTTTGGACCTGTCAAATATTGGCATAAAGAGTATGTGCAAAATACCTATGGTACGATTCCATATGTTATGATCCCAAATACAAATAACTTAATTTAGAAAATAATCTAAAGGTTAAAATGAAATGCATTCTATAAATGTTGAATTGGTTGGAGAATGCATGAACATCACATTCATCTATTAAGGCAAATGGTATTTCAAATATATTCAAATAATCCTGAAAATAAAACACCTGCCATATGACCCAATGGAAGAATTGTTCCCAGGGCTAAAACCTTATAAGAAAGAACTAAAATAAAGACGAAGCTGACAATATCATATCCAGCATAGATGTGTTGCCAAAACAGCAATGAAAATGGATCACAAACAATGAATATGATATGAGCTTGGGACATAGACTGGAGGCATACTTTGAAGTATCCTGGGAATTTACGGGGTATCGAATTTTCACCTGTTATGCTATTTCACTCAGTAACATTTGGAAAATTTTAAATTTATTGATTAAATAGCGCGAAATAAAATTGAAAAGAACTTAAATTTTCTATCGAAATAAAATTTTGACAAAATTTTCTATAGAAATAAAATTTTTGACAAAATTTGCTATAGAAATAAAATTTTGACAATATTTTCTATAGAAATAAAAAAATTACAACATTTTCTATAGAAATAAAATTTTGACAAAATTTTCTATTGGAATAAAATTTGATTAATTGTCTATGGGAATAAAATTTTGCTAAAATTTTATAGGAAAAAATTTTCAAAAAAATTTATAGGAAAAAATTTTGACAAAAATTTTATAGGAAAAAATTTTCTATTGAAATAAAAATTTGACAAAATTTTCTATTAAAATAAAAATTTGACTAAATTTTCTCTAGGCATAACAATTTTGACAACATTTTCTATAGGAATAAAATCTTGACAAATTTTTCTATAGGAATAAAATTTTGAAAATTTTTCTCTAAAAATATTAAAATAAAAATTTGACTAAATTTTCTCTAGGCATAACAATTTTGACAACATTTTCTATTGGAATAAAATCTTGACAAATTTTTCTATAGGCATAAAATTTTGAAAATTTTTCTCTAAAAATAAAATTTTGACTATACTTTTTATAGGAAACATGTTTAACAAAATTTTCTATTGAAATTCAATTTTGACCAAATTTTCTATAGGAATAAAATTTTGACAAAATTTTTATAGGAATATAATTTTGACAAGAATGTTTATAGGACTAAAATTATGACAACACTTTCCATAGAAATAAAATTTTGACAGAATCTTTTATATAAATAAAATTTTGAAAAAAAATTTTCTAGGGAAATAAAATGTAAAAAAAATATAGAAAAAAAATTTTGACAAAATTTGTAAAGAAAATTTTTTGAAATTTTCTATAGAAATAAAGTTTCGAAAAATGTTCTTTTTTATTTATTGGCATATTTATTATAATTGAAATTACAATAAATAAAAAAAGATTTGGCTTTAGTTGCTAAAGCTATCGGCTTAACAAAATTTTCTATAGGAATACAATTTTGACAAAATTTTCTATAGAAATAAAATGTTGAAAATGTTTAATAAGAAAAACGTTTGAAAAAAAATTATAGGAAAATATTTTGACAAAAATTTTTATAAGAAAAAATTTTGATAAAATTTTATAGGAATAAAATTTTGACAAAAGTTTCTGTAGAAATAAAATTTTGACAAAATTTTCTTTAGAAATAATATTTTGACAATATTTTATGGGAAACAATTTTGAAAAAATTTATATGAAAAATTGTTGATAAAAATGTATAGGAATAAAATTTTGACAAAATTTCCTATAGGAGTAAAATTTTTGACAAGATTCTCTATCGAAATAAAATTGTGACGAAATTTTCATTTGGAAAAAAATTGTGATTTTTGTTTATTTTAATGGGATGTTTAGGTCACAGTATATAAATGCAAATAAAACAAGTTTATTTCATCTTTTTTCTCGACGTTTCGTCGGCTTTTTTCCGACCTTTTCCAGAAAATTTTTTATTTGAAATATCTGTAGATTTCATTAATTGTAGATTTTAATTCTTACTTACAATTGTTTCACATTTGTTTCATTCATAAATTATTAAAACTGGACATCACAAACAATAATAATAACCAAATAAATAAAAAAATTGATTTTTCTAAAGGAATAAAGTTTTGACAAAATATTTTATTGGAATAATATGTTGGAAAAATATTCTATTGAAATAAAGTTTTGACAAAATTTTATAGTAATAACATTTTGTCACAATTTTCTATAGGAATAAAATTTTTCACCAAAAATACTATCGCGGTACTTGGAAATCCCCGTAAGGCTCTAAGCCCACATACTTCCATTGGGAATTAGGAGAAGTGATATTGTGTATGTGTGTGCATGCCCTAAACGAAATCGGGCATAGACTACCACAAATATCTCAATGAGATGGCTGTGTAGTTCAATATTCACTTTGATGAAGTAGATTAACTAATGCATGGAATTAAATACCGATTTTTTTACCACGATTTAATCTTTATTTATACGATGATGGCATTAAAAGAAGAAAGAAAAAAAACTTTGCATTACGACCACCAAGCCATCTAAGCTAATTCCTTGCTCTAAGTTATTTACCACAAAAAACAAGAGTATTTTCATTACTTTGTTCATTTTTTTTTTAGTATCCTAGAAAATTAATTTTTCTCCATTTTATTCGGTTTGAAGTTGTCACAGATTTCTGTTGCATTTCTCCATCTTCCGTTGTAGAAAATACCATCATATTGTAGTTTGGTTATTTCATTCCGGACAACTGTATTAAATCGAAGGTATAGCAAGCCATTGCGTTCTTTTCAGTCCGCTTCTCTGTCTGGTTATGGACCTCGGATAATGTTGATGAGACTGTTTTTTTTTTGCAATGGAGTTTATCCGCAATTTTTGTTTGTTCTTGCTTAAGGGCATTGTCTTGAGTTGGCTTTTGTATTTTATCACATTACACTTGCAGGAAATTATGAAGAATCATCCCATTTGATGACATTTGCAGATGGTGTCTGGACTCGGAAGCATGGTTGTCTACCAAAAAACTACCAAAAATTTATTTCTATAGAAAATTTTGCCAAAATTTTATTTCCATCGAAAATTTTGCCAAAATTTTATATCTATAGAAAATTTTAACAAAATTTTATTTCTATAGAAAATTTTTCCAAAATTTTATTTCTATAGAAAAATTTACCAAAATTTTATTTCTATAGAAAATTTTGTCAACATTTTATTTTTATAGAATATTTTGCCAAAATTTTATTTCTATAGAGAATTTAGTCAACGTTTTGTATCTATTTCGCCAAATTAAATATATATTTCTATAGTAAATTTTGTCAACATTTAATATCTATAGTAAATTTTGCCAAAATTGTATTTTTATAGATTTTTTTTTTCAAAATTTTATTTCTATAGAAAATTTTGTCAAGATTTTATTGTTATAAAAAATTTTACCAAAATTTTATTTCTATAAAAAATTTTACCAAAATTTTATTTCTATAGAAAATTTTGTCAACATTTTATTTCTATAGAAAATTTTGTCAAAATTTTATTTCTATAGCAAATTTTGTCAAAATTTTATTACTATAGAAAATTTTGCTTAATTTAATTTCTATAGAAAATTTTACCAAAATTTTATTTCTATAGAAAATTTTGTCAACATTTTATTTTTATAGAAAATTTTACCCAAAATGTTATTTCTTTAGAATATTATACCAAAATTTTATTTTTTTAGAATATTTTGTCAAAATTTTATTTCTATAGAAAATTTTGTCAACATTTTATTTCTATAGAAAATTTTATCAAAATTTTATTGCTATAAAAAGTTTTATCAAAATTTTATTTCTATAAAAAATTTTTACCAAAATTTTATTTCTATAGAAAATTTTGTCAACATTTTATTTCTGTAGAAAATTTTGCTTAATTTCATTTCTATAGAAAATTTTTTCATAATTTTAATTCTATAGTAAATTTTGCCAACCTTTTATTTCTTTAGAACATTTTCCCAAAATTTTATTTCTATAGAAAATTTTTGCAAAAATTTATTTCCATAAAAGTTTTTGTCAAAATTTTTGTATTGTAGAAAATTTTGTAAATATGTTATTACTATAGAAAATTTTGTCAAAATTTTATTACTATAGAGTGTGTTTATCAAAATTTTGGTTCCATAAAAGATTTTGTCAAAATTTTATTTTCATAGATAATTTTGTCAAAATTTTATTTTTATGGAATATTTTGTCAAAAATTTATTTCTATCGAAAATTGTGTCAAAATTTTATTTCTATCCCAAAATTGTGTCAAAATTTTATATAGAAAATTTTTTTAAAAGTTTTATTTCTATAGAAAATTTTGTCAAAATTTTATTTCCTTAGAAAATTTTGTCAACATTTTATTTCTAAATAATTATTTTTTTTTCAAGAGTTTATATATATAGAAAATTTTGTCAAAATGTTATATCCATAGAAAATATTGTCAAAATTTTATTTCCATAGAAATAAAATTTTGTCAAAAGTTTCTATAGAAAATGTTGTCAAAATTTTATTTCTTCGGAAAATTTTGTTAAAATTTTATTTCCATAGAAACTTTTGCCAAAATTATAATTCTAAAGAAAATTTTGTCAAAATTTTATTTCTATAGAAAATTTTGTCAATATTTAATTTCTATAAAAAATTATGTCAAAATTGTATATCTATAGAAAATGTTGTCAAAATTTTATTTCCATAGAAAATTTTATTTCAATAGAAAATTTTGTCAAAATTTTATTTCCATAGAAAATTTTATTTCAATAGAAAATTTTGTCAAAATTTTATTTCCATAGAAAATGATGTCAAACTTTTATTTCTACAGAAAATTTTTTAAAAATTTTATTGTTTTAAAAAATTTTACCAATTTTATTTCTATAGAAAATTTTGTCAACATTTTATTTCTATAGAAAATTTTGTCAACATTTTATTTCTATAGCAAATTTTGCCAACCTTTTATTTTTTTTAGAATATTTTCCCAAAATTTTATTTCTATAGAAAATTTTTGCAAAAATTTATTTCCATGTCAAAATTTTTGTATTGTAGAAAATTGTGTAAATATGTTATTACTATAGAAAATTTTGTCAAAATTTTATTACTATAGAGTGTTTTATCAAAATTTTGGTTCCATTAAAGATTTTGTTAAAATTTTTTATAGAAATTTTTATAGAAAATTTAGTCAAAATTTTATTTTTATAGAAAATTTTGTCAAAATTTTATTTTTATAGAAAATTTTGTCAAAATTTTATTTTTATAGAAAATTTTGTCAAAATTTTATTTTTATAGAAAATTTTGTCAAAATTTTATTTCTATCCCAAAATTGTGTCAAAATTTTATATAGAAACTTTTTTTCACAGTTTTGTTTCTATAGAAAATTTTGTCAAAATTTTATTTCCTTAGAAAATTTTGTAAAATTTTTATTTCTAAATAATTGTTTTTTTTCAAGAGTTTATATATATAGAAAATTTTGTCAAAATGTTATATCCATAGAAAATATTGTCAACATTTTATTTCCATAGAAAAAAAATTTTGTCAAAATTTTCTATAGAAAATGTTGTCAAAATTTTATTTCTTCGGAAAATTTTGTTAAAATTTTATTTCGATAGAAACTTTTGCCAAAATTATAATTCTAAAGAAAATTTTGTCACAATTTTATTTCTATAGAAAATTTTGTCAATATTTTATTTCTATAAAAAATTATGTCAAAATTGTATATCTATAGAAAATGTTGTCAAAATTTTATTTCCATAGAAAGTTTTATTTCAATAGAAAATTTTATTTCCATAGAAAATGTTGTCAAACTTTTATTTCTATAGAAAATTTTGTCAGAGTTTTATTTTTATTTTTTTGTAGAAATTTTATTGTTTTAAAAATTTTACCAATATTTTATTTCTATAGAAAATTTTGTCAACATTTTATTTCTATAGAAAAATTTGTCAACATTTTATTTCTTTAGAAAATTTTGTCAACATTTTATTTTTATAGCAAATTTTGCTAACCTTTTATTTCTTTAGAACATTTTGCAAAAATTTAATTTCTTTAGAATATTTTGGCAAAATTTTATTTCTATAGAAAATTTTGTCAGAGTTTTATTTTTATCGAAAATATTGATAAAAATTTATTTCTTCAGAAAATTTTGCCAAAATTTTATTTGTATAGAAAATTTTGTCAGAATTTTATTTCAATAGAATTTTTGTCACAATTTTATTTCTATAGAAAATGTTGTCAAAATTTTATTTCTATAGAACATTTTGCCAAAATTTAATTTCTATGGAAATTTTTGTCAACATTTTATATCTATACAAAATTTTGTCAAAATTTTAGTTCTATAGAAAATTTTGTCAGAATTTTATTTATATAGAAAATTTTGTCAAAATATCACTTCTATAGAAAATTTTGTCAAAATTTTAGTTCTATAGAAAATTTTGTCAAAATTTCATTTCTGTATAGAAAATTTTGCCAAATTTTATTTCTATATAAAAGATTTATCAAAATTTTATTTCTATAACAAATTTTGCCTTAATTTTATTTCTTAGAAAATTTTGTCAACATTTTATTTCTATAGAAAATTTTGTCAAAATTTTATTTATATAGAAAATTTTGTCAAAAGTTTATGTCTATAGAAAGTTTTGCCGAATTTTATTTCTATAGAAAATTTTGCCAAAATTTTATTTCCATGGAAAATTTTGCCAAAAGTGTATTTCTATAGAAATTTTTGCCAAAATTTGATTTCTATAGAAAAATTTTCTAAAATTTTATTTCTATATAGAAAGCTTTGTCATAATTTAATTTCTAGATTGAAAATTTTTTCAAAATTTCATTTCTATAGGGAACATTTTTTTTTTTTAATTTTATTTGTATAGAAAATTTTTAGAGAGGAATATTTTGCAAAATCTAACAAAATATCAAGAATGCCACCAATCTACCAAAAAGAGTAAAAAATCTACCATTTTTGGTAAAATTCTACCAACTGTGATAACCGTGCTTGGAAAACTAGTATAACTTTTTGTGTTCAGCATTGGTATTTAGAAGAAACAAAGTACTGGACAAATTTTTCTTTCAGGCTCTCACTGATCTGAGAGAGTGTAAAAAACATACTCGTCTTCTTTAGGACCTTTGGTTGGATGTTTAAGTAGAACACGGATAAAGGGAACACACATAAATAAATGGATAGATGAGAAATCTTTTAAAATTCGGTAAAAAAAAATCATGGACTCCTTATCATTCTCACTTAGGTGCTTTAAAAAAAATTAAAATTTTCTTTCTGTGTGTAATAATGCGACAGAGTTTTGTTACTTTTTGCCTCGTATTTTTTTCTATTCTTTTTGGTTTTGTTTGTGTTGGCATTATTGTTAGTTGGAAGATGGAATTGGTTTGGCTTAGTTTGTTGGTTAGCTCTTGTAAACGCATAATCATCATCATAGCATCATTTTTAAACAGGCTTAGATTAGCCATTAACCATTATACGATGTACTTGTTTATAACTTCATTTGGTTTTGTGGTTTTAAATGTTTTCTAAATAAAATCTAGAAATTTTTTTCTTCTTCTATTTTTTCCTTAATGTTTTGTATTATACTCCATTTCGTGGTTATACAGTTGAATGAAGATTACGTTTGCAGTTTCTTTGCAAAGCATACAAAAGCAAAAAAATAAAATAAAAACATTTTCTAAGGAGCAAAAACTATTTAAAATTTGTGAAGGATTTTATGCTGTGTGGCTTTACAATTTTGAAAATGAAAAGAATTTATTTTGTATACAAAAATTGTAGAGTTTAATAAGAGTAGAAAATGACGGGGTAACCGACATAAATATCCCAGCAAAACAGGCTGGGATATTTATGTCGGTGTCCATGTAAAGTTCATTCTGGATCCAGAAAATCATCTATTTAAGTAACCGCTGCATTGATTTCGCATTAGTTGTTCAGATGTGATGCTTTCGGACTTCATTTAATGAGATTAGGGAGAAACCTAAAAAAATAAACGAAACAAGTATAAACGGCCGTAAGTTCGGCCAGGCCGAATCTTATGTACCCTCCACCATGGATTGCGTAGAAACTTCTACGAAAGACTGTCAGCCACAATCGAATTACTTGGGTTGTGATAGCTTAAATAGTTTCTAAATTGTGTGTTAGTCCATACGTGGTATACATTAGACAAAAAAAGTATGTGTAGGTAAGTCTACAAATAATTACGAATCGATATGGACTTTTGCACGGTACGTAGGGAGCCAGAATTGAAATATCGGGGTCGCTTATATGGGGGCTATATACAAATATTGATATGGACCAATTTTTGTGTGATTGGGGATGGATTTATCTGAGGGCTATATATAACTATAGACCGATATGGATCTAGTTAGGCATGGTTGTTAACGGCCATATACTAGCACAATGTACTAAATTTCAACTGACTCGGACGAAATTTGCTCCTCCAAGAGGCTCTAAAACCAAATCTCGGGATCGGTTTATATGGGGGCTATATATGATTATGGACTGATATGGACCACTTTTAACATGGTTGTTAAATATAATATAATAACCACGTACAAAATTTCAACCAGATCGGATGAATTTTGCTTCTCCAAAAGGCACCGGAGGTCAACTCTGGGGAACGGTTTATATGGGTGCTATATATAATTATGGACTGATATGAACCAATTCCTACATGGTTGTTGGATACCATATACTAACATCACGTACCAAATTTCAACCGAATCGGATGAATTTTGCTCTTCCAAGGGGCTCCGGAGGTCAAATCTGGGGATCGGTTTATATGGGGGCTATATATAACTATGGACCGATTTCGACCAATTTTTGCATGGGAATTTGAGGCCATATATTAACACCACGTACCAAATTTCAACTGAATCAGATGAATTTTGGTCTTCCAAGAGGCTCCGGAGGTCAAATCTGGTGATCGGCTTAAATGGGGGCTATATATAATTATGGACCGATGTGGACCAACTTTTGCATGGTTGTTAGAGACCATATACTAACACCATGTACCAAATTTCAGCCGGATCGGATGAAATTTGCTTCTCTTAGAGGCTCCGAAAGCCAAATCGGGGGATCGGTTTATATGGGGGCTATATATAATTATGGACCGATGTGGACCAATTTTTGCGTGGTTGTTAGAGACCATATACTAACACCATGTACCAAATTTCAGCCGAATCGGATGAAGTTTGCATCTCTTAGAGGCCTCGCAAGCCAAATCGGGGGATCGGTTTATATGGGGGCTATATATAAATATGGACCGATGTGGACCAATTTTTTGCATGATTGTTAGAGATCATATACCGACACCATGTACCAAATTTCAGCCGGATCGGATGAAATATGCTTCTCTTAGAGGCTCCACAAGCCAAATCTGGGGATCGGTTTATATGGGGGCTATATATAATTATGGACCGATGTGGACCAATTTTTGCATGGTCATTAGAGAACATATACCAACACCATGTACCAAATTTCAGCCAGATCGGATGAAATTTGCTTCTCTTAGAGGCCTCGCAAGCCAAATTTGGGGGTCCGTTTATATGGGGGCTATACGTAAAAGTGGACCGATATGGCCCATTTGCAATACCATCCGACCTACATCAATAACAACTACTTGTGCCAAGTTTCAAGTCGATAGCTTGTTTCGTTCGGAAGTTAGCGTGATTTCAACAGACGGACGGACGGACGGACGGACGGACATGCTCAGATCGACTCAGAATTTCACCACGACCCAGAATATATATACTTTATGGGGTCTTAGAGCAATATTTCGATGTGTTACAAACGGAATGACAAAGTTAATATACCCCCCATCCCATGGTGGAGGGTATAATAATATACCCCCCATCCTATGGGGGGGGTATAAAAATACCGAAATAAAAAAAATAACGAAACGTGCGTCCATCCAACCATCTTGCAGTCTATAGGGCTTTGCTCAAATAAATTTGACAAACATTCTTTTCCTCTGTTGGTTAAGCTGCACTTGTAGTTTAGTCAATGCATGGTTTTAAGCTAAAAACAATAAAAAACAAGTATATACGGCCGTAAGTTCGGCCAGGCCGAAGCTTATGTACCCTCCATCATGGATTGCGTAGAAACTTCTTCTAAACACTGCCACCCACAATCGAATTACTTAAGTTGCGGTAACGCTTGCCGATGGCAAGGTATCTTAAAACCTCCTAACACCATCTTCTAAATTGTATGTAAGTCCATACGTGGTATATATTAAATCAAAAAAGATCGATCCAATACGTATATAATTCAGTTTGACAAAATAGACATAAAATTTTGACAAAATTTTCTACAGAAATAAAATTTTAACAAAATTTTCTATAGAAATAAAATTTTCACAAACTTTTCTATAGAAATAAAAATGTTCACAAAATTTTCTATAGAAAGAAAATTTTGACAAAAATGTCTACAGAAATAAAATTTTAACAAAATTTTCTATAGAAATAAACTTTTGACAAAATTTTCTATAGAAATAAAATCTTGGTAGATTATTTTTGGCTCGATTTTCTATAGAAAGAAAATTTTGACAAAAATGTCTACAGAAATAAAATTTTAACAACATTTTCTATATAAATAAACTTTTGAACAAAATTTTCTATAGAAATAAAATTTTGACAATGATGAAAATTTTATTATGAACCGAATAAAATTTTAACAAAATTTTCTCTAGAAATAAAATTTTGACAAAATTTTCTATAGAAATAAAATTTTGGTAGATTATTTTTGGCTCTAGTGGCAACCATGATTATGAACCGATATGGACCAATTTTTGTGTGATTGGACCAATTTTGGTATGGTTGTTAGCGACCATATACTAACACCACGTTCCTAATTCGAACCGGATCGGATGAATTTTGCTCCTCCAAGAGGCTCCGAAGGTCAAATCTGGAGAACGTTTTATATGGGGGCTATATATAATTATGAACCGATGTGGACCAATTTTTGTATGGTTGTTAGAGACCATATACCAATATCATGTACCAAATTTCAGGCGGATCGGATGAAATTTGCTTCTCTTTGAGGCTCCGGAACCCAAATCTGGGGATCGGTTTATATGGGCGCTATATATAATTATGGACCGATGTGGACCAATTTGTGCATGGTTGTTAGAGACCATATACCAACACCATGTACCAAATTTCAGCCGGATCGGATGCAATTTGCTTCTCTTTGAGGCTTCGCAAGCCAAGTCTGGGGATCGGTTTATATGGGGGCTATATATAATTATGGACCGATGTGGACCAATTTTTGCATGATTGTTAGAGACCATATACCGACACCATGTACCAAATTTCAGCCGGATCGGATGAAATATGCTTCTCTTAGAGGCTCCACAAGCCAAATCTGGGGATCGGTTTATATGGGGGCTATATATAATTATGGACCGATGTGGAGCAATTTTTGCATGGTTGTTAGAGACCATATACTAACACCATGTACCAAATTTCAGCCGGATCGGATGAAATATGCTTCTGTTAGAGGCTCCACAAGCCAAATCTGAGGATCCCTTTATATGTGGGCTATACGTAAAAGTGGACCGATATGGCCCATTTTCAATACCGACCTACATCGATAACAACTACTTGTGCCAAGTTTCAAGTCGATAGCTTGTTTCGTTCGGAAGTTAGCGTGATTTCAACAGACGGACGGACGGACATGCTTAGATCGACTCAGAATTTCACCACGACCCAGAATATATATACTTTATGGGGTCTTAGAGCAATATTTCGATGTGTTACAAACGGAATGACAAAGTTAATATACCCCCATCCTATGATGGAGGGTATAATAATTATAAATAAACAATAACACAATAAATAATTGGCTGCCGTAATTAAAAATTTAATTGAGTTTTTCAGCCAAAATCAATTGCATTTTAATTGTACCAATTAAAATATTAATTGAAGGTACCATCGGCAATTGTTAGCACAACCCGAGTAATTGTGAATAACAGTCTTTAGTAGAACTTTATAGGATAGATAAGATTCGGCATGGCCGAACTATTTGCCGTATGTACACTCAAAAAAAGTTTACTTGGATCCAAAGATTTTGACTTTCCTTTAAAGATTTTATGACTTCTTTAAAATAAAGACATTTTTTAAGGATCTCTCTGGCTTTAGATCTAAGATCAATAAGATTAAAATTTGGATACAGATATTATTTATCGAATTTTCATTCACGTTTTGCTATATATTAATAAACAACCAAATTTCAGTTTCCAAATTATAACAGATACCTCAGAGTAAACAGAGTTTTCTATATTCTAAAAAAAATTAAACCAAAGATGCAAAATCTTAAAATAATTCTTAGCCTATTTTTGAAGCGTTTTCGTCTTTAAATCAGTTGATTTAAAGACGAAATTAAAAATATTTTTCTTTACAGGAGCCTTTAATCAAAACCCAAATGAATCCCCAAAACATTGGGAGATTGATTTCTTCATTTGGGGGAACTATTTCGTGTCATCTTTTGGAATTCATATTTCACTGTAATAAAATGCTCAAAGTCACATTTATTGATATAAATTTCAACTTTGGACACCATAACAAATTTTTTTCGAATTTTGGGCTTTATTTCACATTAAACAAAAATAACGCCCAATAATAAAGTAAATCCCTCTAAAAAAAATTTATTGTTTTTTTCAGGATATATGTTGTTGTATTGTTGTGGAATCTGATTTTCTTTCCATATTAATTGTCACTAGTACATGTTATATTAAATTGTTCTTCATTTAGGGAGGATATACGAGTATTATTTAACTTGACGACATGATTGATGTTTACCCAATGTATACTTTTCGTTTATTTTTATTTTATTATTTATTATATTTTCACCTTATATCTACAATACATTTCGTTGTTAAGTCATTTTTAATATAAATTCCATGATGTGTTAAATTCCATGATGCCTGAGTTAATTTCTTTGAAGATCTCTGACCACATGCTTGATGTCCCACATGAAGTTTCTGTCCATCATTGGCTTGAATATGCCAGAACAAAGTTTTATTATGGCCATAAGGGAATGGTGTTAAGGAATATTCACTATTTTAATTTCAATAATGCTTATATGTGGTTTCCTGACTTTAAGTTCTTCTAGTACAAGTAGGTGTCGATGAATGCAGAATAATTATTTTTTTTTCAAGTGTGTGAAAAAACTATGTTTACAATTAATTCTGGAAGACGAAATAGACATTTTGTATTGTGAATGCGTTTGGCAAAATGGTCACATAAAATTCTAATACAGATAGGTGTCAATAAATGCGGTGATGTGTGTCAATAAATGAGAAATTTATTTTTTTTAAAGGATATTGAAAACATCGCTGATTTATACTGGAAATTTTAATACAAAGTATTGAAATTAATGTTTGTTTAGAAACACTAAAAAAATATTATCCTTATATGAAAAACAACATAGAGAACAATTAATTAAATTTTAATTAAACTAAATAAAATAAAATAAAATTTTGACAAAATTTTCTATAGAAATAACATTTTGACAAAATTTCTTTAGAAATAAAATGTTGACAAAATGTTCTATAGAAATAAAATTTTGCTAAAAATTTTCTATAGAAATAAAATTTTCACAAAATTTTCTATAAAAATAAAATTTTGAGAAAATTTTCTATAGAAATAAAATTTTGAGAAAAATTTCTATAGAAATAAAATTTTGAAAAACATTTTCTATATAAAATTTTGACACAATTTTCGATAGAAATAAAATTTTGAAAAACATTTTCTATATAAAATTTTGACACAATTTTCGATAGAAATAAAATTTTGACAAAATTTTCTATAAAAATAAAATTTTGACAAAATATTATTTTTATAGAAATAAAATTTTGACACAATTTTCGATAGATATAAAATTTTGACAAAATTTTGTATAAAACTAAAATTTTGACAAAATTTTCTATAAAAATAAAATTTTGACAAAATTTTCTGTAGAAATAAAATTTTCTATAAAAATAAAATTTTGACAAAATTCTTTATAGAAATACAATTTTGACGGAATTATCTAAAGAAATAGAATTTTGACAAAATTTTTTATAGAAATAAAATTTTGACGAAATCTTCTATAGTAATAGAATTTTGACAAAAGCTTACCTATAGAAATAAAATTTTGACAAAATTTTCTATAGAAATAAAACTTTGAAAAATTTTTCTACTCGTATAGATAGAAATAAAATCTTGATAATATTTTCTATAGAAATAAAATTTGTACAAAATTTTCTATAGAAATAAAATTTTTACAAAAATTTGTATAGAAATAAAATTTTGACAAATTTTTTATAGAAATAAATTTTTGACAAAAATTTTCTATAGAACTACAATTTTGTCAAAATTTTCTATAAAAATAAAATTTTGACAAAATTCTTTATAGAAATAAAATTTTGACAAAATTTTCTATAAAAATAAAATTTTGACAAAATTCTTTATAGAAGTAAAGTTTTGACAAAATTCTTTATAGAAACAAAATTTTGACAAAATTTTCTATAAAAATATAATTTTGACAAAATTTTCTATAAAAATAAAATTTTGACGAAATTTTCTATAGAAATAAAATTTTGACAAAATTTTCTGTAGAACTAAAATGTTGACCAATTTTTGTATAGAAATAAAATTTTGACAAAATTTTCTATAGAAATAAAACTTTGAAACATTTTTCTACTCGTATAGATAGAAATAAAATTTTGATAATATTTTCTATAGAAATAAAATTTGTACAAAATTTTCTATAGAAATAAAATTTTTACAAAAATTTGTATAGAAATAAAATTTTGACAAATTTTCTATAGAAATAAATTTTTGACAAAAATTTTCTATAGAACTACAATTTTGTCAAAATTTTCTATAAAAATAAAATTTTGACAAAATTCTTTATAGAAATAAAATTTTGACAAAATTCTTTATAGAAACAAAATTTTGACAAAATTTTCTATAAAAATATAATTTTGACAAAATTTTCTATAAAAATAAAATTTTGACGAAATTTTCTATAGAAATAAAATTTTGACAAAATTTTCTGTAGAACTAAAATGTTGACCAATTTTTGTATAGAAATAAAATTTTGACAAAATTTTCTATAGAAATAAAACTTTGAAACATTTTTCTACTCGTATAGATAGAAATAAAATTTTGATAATATTTTCTATAGAAATAAAATTTGTACAAAATTTTCTATAGAAATAAAATTTTTACAAAAATTTGTATAGAAATAAAATTTTGACAAATTTTCTATAGAAATAAATTTTTGACAAAAATTTTCTATAGAACTACAATTTTGTCAAAATTTTCTATAAAAATAAAATTTTGACAAAATTCTTTATAGAAATAAAATTTTGACAAAATTTTCTATAGAAATTAAATTTTGACAAAATTTTCTATAAAAATATAATTTTGACAAAATTTTCTATAAAAATAAAATTTTGACGAAATTTTCTATAGAAATAAAATTTTGACAAAATTTTCTGTAGAACTAAAATGTTGACCAATTTTTGTATAGAAATAAAATTTTGACAAAATTTTCTATAGAAATAAAACTTTGAAACATTTTTCTACTCGTATAGATAGAAATAAAATTTTGATAATATTTTCTATAGAAATAAAATTTGTACAAAATTTTCTATAGAAATAAAATTTTTACAAAAATTTGTATAGAAATAAAATTTTGACAAATTTTCTATAGAAATAAATTTTTGACAAAAATTTTCTATAGAACTACAATTTTGTCAAAATTTTCTATAAAAATAAAATTTTGACAAAATTCTTTATAGAAATAAAATTTTGACAAAATTTTCTATAGAAATTAAATTTTGACAAAATTTTCTATAAAAATATAATTTTGACAAAATTTTCTATAAAAATAAAATTTTGACGAAATTTTCTATAGAAATAAAATTTTGACAAAATTTTCTGTAGAACTAAAATGTTGACCAATTTTTGTATAGAAATAAAATTTTGACAAAATTTTCTATAGAAATAAAACTTTGAAACATTTTTCTACTCGTATAGATAGAAATAAAATTTTGATAATATTTTCTATAGAAATAAAATTTGTACAAAATTTTCTATAGAAATAAAATTTTTACAAAAATTTGTATAGAAATAAAATTTTGACAAATTTTCTATAGAAATAAATTTTTGACAAAAATTTTCTATAGAACTACAATTTTGTCAAAATTTTCTATAAAAATAAAATTTTGACAAAATTCTTTATAGAAATAAAATTTTGACAAAATTTTCTATAGAAATTAAATTTTTACAAAATTTTCTATAGAAAAAAAATTTTGACAAAATTCTTTATAGAAATAAAATTTTGACAAAATTTTCTATAGAAATAAAATTTTAACGAAATTTTTTGTAGAAATAATATTTTGACCAAATTTTATATAGAAATAAAATGTTTACCAAATTTTCTATAGACGTAAAATTTGGACAAAATTTTCTATAGAAATAAAATTTTGAAAAAAAATTCTATAAAAATAAAATTTTGAAAAAAAAAATTCTATAGAAATTAAATTTTGACAAAATTTCCTATAGAAATAAAATTTTGACAAAATTTTCTATAGAAAAAAAAATTTTGACGAAGATACTATGGTGTGATACAGACAAGAAAACTGATAATTATATCCAAATATTAGGTGTTTTATTTATATTGGTAATATGCATCTTCCAAGTATTCTTCTCCCAATGATTGGGAATATTAAAGGTCCTTCATCTTTGCTACCAATCGGTCCTTGTCAAATTAACCCAAATAAACTTTGCCATCTCTTCGCAAACAAAAACTTCCATATTGTCGACTGGATCACGATAATCCAATGGACATTGCTACCTCAATGCTCAACATATCCATACTGAGCTTACTCTTTGCAATTCGCTTTCCCTGAAAACTGAAATTTTCTTTTGGTTTTGCCATCATGCCATCAAGTTTAAGGTGGATGGGCGTTTAAGACCACCAGAGTAAGTGTAAATGAAATAACTTCCTAAAAGTTTATGCTTTCGAGAATATGTGCTCTGCGGTTGGACTGGACTTTCCAAGCAAGCCTCCGGTTCCGTTTCTCACCATTTCACAGACAGTCATCAAAGTATGCCGCCCATAACCAAACGTACAACAAAAAATAAAAATTCCTTAATGCCAAAGCGTGTGGGGACAAGAGGACGAGTTGTTCACTCGCTTGATATAAAATAAATAAATTTGCTCGACCATCTGTGAAAATGAGAGGAAAATAAATTTTTGTTCATAAATAAAGTTTTTTTTAATCTTTATAGTTGTTGTTTGGTTTTCTCGGGTTGTTTGTTATTATTCCTTTAGAGGAGTTTGTGTTGAATTTCCTTTTCACCATTCGAAGGCAAAAAAAAAAAACAAACAATGAAGGAAAAGTTTTTACCTTCCCCTCTGAGTTGCTCTTTTAAGTCGAAAAGTATTTCTCAGCTTTCACTGGCCATCTTCCAGAGGCATATGTGTGTCTACTAGGAATGCCTCTTTTTGGAAATGCCTAATTGTTTTATAGGGATTTTTCATAGGATTTAATTATTTTTAAAATTAAAATTAAGATTTTAATCTAAGTTTCAAAGTTAATTTTATATTTTGTAAATTTAATTTTAATATTAATTTTATTGTAAATTTTAATTTTATTTATAATTTTAATTTTAAGTCTTTTATTAATTTTAAAATAAATAAATAAAAATTGATTTCTTCACTTTCAACAAGCATTTTGTAATATTTATCAAATATTCAGATATCTTCGTTGGCATCCCTAAACTGTTACAGATGATATTTCCACTAGCGTTTTGTTCACAGCCCAAGTTATGACAATATTTTTATACTTTTCTTAGTTTTCTATATTCTCATTCGGTGTTATTTCTGCTTTGTCATTTGTCGCTTACTTTGTCATTTTAATGAAATGTATTTCCCCCGTTTTGTTTTTTTTTTTGTGTCGTTGCAATGGAAAAAATATTATTACAAATTTTAAACTTTTCGTGTAAAAGTCTTAAACGAAATCCTGTGAGAATCTCTTAAGTAGAATGGTGAGTAAAGTTCAGAGTGAATCTTCCACCTGATTACAGGCTGCGAAAAGGAAAACGAGGAAGTTTTATAAAAGCAAAAATGTGTGATGCGTGCTATTATCAGGGGATAAGTAAAATTCTTTGGGATAAAACCTTCAAAAGAGGGTAATTTTGCTCTACAGTGACCAGAGAGAGGGAAACTATGGAAACGTAATTTTTTTGCGAAGGGGACGTTGGGAATGAGTATTATTATCTGTCAAAGACATTTTTTTTTTATACCCTCCACCATAGGATGGGGGTATATTAACTTTGTCATTCCGTTTGTAATACATCGAAATATTGCTCTAAGACCCCATAGAATATATATATTCTGGTTCGTGGTGAAATTCTGAGTCGATTTAGGCATGTCCGTCCGTCCGTCTGTTGAAATCACGCTAACTTCCGAACGAAACAAGCTATCGACTTGAAACTTGGCACAAGCAGTTGTTATTGATGTAGGTCGGATGGTATTGCAAATGGGCCATATCGGTTCACTTTTACGTATAGCCCTCCGGAGCCCCTTGGAGGAGCAAAACTCATTTGATCCGGTTCAAATGTGGAACGTGGTGTTAGTATATGGCCGCTAACAACCATACCAAAATTAGTCCATATCGGTCTATAATTATATATAGCCGATCTCCAATCACAAAAAATGGGTCCACATCGGTTCATAATCATGGTTGCCATTCGAGGCGATATTTTTCTACCAAAATTTTATTTCTATAGAAAAGTTTGTCAAAATTTTATTTCTATAGAAAATTTTGTTCAAAATTTTACTTCTATAGAAAATTTTGTTCAAATTTCATTTCCATAGAAAATTTTGTCAAACTGAATTGTAGACGTATTTAATCGGTTTTTTATACCCTCCACCATAGGATGGGGGGTATATAAACTTTGTCATTCCGTTTGTAACACATCGAAATATTGCTCTAAGACCCCATAAAGTATATATATTCTGGGCTCGTGGTGAAATTCTGAGTCGATCTGAGCATGTCCGTCCGTCTGTTGAAATCACGCTAACTTCCGAACGAAACAAGCTATCGACTTGAAACTTGGCACAAGTAGATGTTATTGATGTAGGTCGGATGGTATTGCAAATGGGCCATATCGGTTCACTTTTACGTATAGCCCTCCGGAGCCCCTTGGAGGAGCAAAACTCATTTGATCCGGTTCAAATGTGGAACGTGGTGTTAGTATATGGCCGCTAACAACCATACCCAAATTAGTCCATATCGGTCTATAGTTATATATAGCCGATCTCCAATCACAAAAAATTGGTCCACATCGGTTCATAATCATGGTTGCCACTCGAGGCGAAATTTTTCTACCAAAATTTTATTTCTATAGAAAAGTTTGTCAAAATTTTATTTCTTTTTCAAAATTTTACTTCTATAGAAAATTTTGTTCAAATTTCATTTCTATAGAAAATTTTGTTAAAATTTCATTTCTATAGAAAATTTTGTCAAAATTTTATTTCTATAGAAAATTTTGTCAAAATTTTATTTCTATAGAAAATTTTGTCAAACTGAATTGTAGACGTATTTAATCGGTTTTTTAGACCCTCCACCATAGGATGGGGGGTATATTAACTTTGTCATTCCGTTTGTAACACATCGAAATATTGCTCTAAGACCCCATAAAGTATATATATTCTGGGTCGTGGTGAAATTCTGAGTCGATCTGAGCATGTCCGTCCGTCCGTACGTCTGTTGAAATCACGCTAACTTCAGAACGAAACAAGCTATCGACTGGAAACTTGGCACAAGTAGTTGTTATTGATGTAGGTCGGATGGTATTGCAAATGGGCCATATCGGTCCACTTTTACGTATAGCCCCCATATAAAGGGACCCTCAGATTTGGCTTGTGGAGCCTCTAACAGAAGCATATTTCATCCGATCCGGCTGAAATTTGGTACATAGTGTTGGTATATGGTCTCTAACAATAGTGCAAAAATTGGTCCACATCGGTTCATAATTATGTATAGCCCCCATATAAACCTATCCCCAGATTTGGCTTGCGGAGTCTCAAAGAGAAGCAAATTTTATCCGATCCGGCTGAAATTCGGTACATGATGTTGGTATATGGTCTCTAACAACCGTGCAAAAATTGGTCCACATCGGTCCATAATTATATATAGCCCCCATATAAACCGATCCCCCGATTTGGCTTGCGAGGCCTCTAAGAGAAGCAAAATTCATCCCATCCGGTTCAAATGTGGAACGTGGTCTTAGTATATGGCCGCTAACAACCATACCAAAATTGGTCCACATCGGTCCATAATTATATATAGCCCCCATATAAACCGATCCCCCGATTTGGCTTGCGAGGCTTCTAAGAGAAACAAGTTTCATCCGATCCGGCTGAAATTTGGTACATGGTGTTAGTATATGGTCTCTAACAACCATGCAAAAATTGGTCCACATCGGTCCATAATTATATATAGCCCCCATATAAACCGATCCCCCGATTTGGCTTGCGAGGCCTCTAAGAGAAGCAAAATTCATCCCATCCGGTTCAAATATGGAACGTGGTCTTAGTATATGGCCGCTAACAACCATACCAAAATTGGTCCATATCGGTCTATAGTTATTTATAGCCGATCTCCAATCACAAAAAATTGGTCCACATCGGTTCATAATCATGGTTGCCACTCGAGTCGAAAATATTCTACCAAAATTTTATTTCTATAGAAAAGTTTGTCAAAATTTTATTTCTATAGAAAATTTTTTCAAAATTTTACATCGGTTCATAATCATGGTTGCCACTCGAGGCGAAAATTTTCTACCAAAATTTTATTTCTATAGAAAATTTTTTCAAAATTTTACTTCTATAGAAAATTTTGTTCAAATTTCATTTCTACAGAAAATGTTTTTCAAAATTTTATTTCTATAGAAAATTTTGTGAAAATTTTATTTCTATAGAAAATTTTGTGAAAATTTTATTTCTATAGAAAATTTTGTAAAAATTTTATTTCTATAGAAAATGGTGTTAAAATTTTATTTCCATAGAAAATTTTAACAACATTTTCTATAGAAATAAAATTTTGAAAAACATTTTCTGTAGAAATGAAATTTGAACAAAATTTTCTATCGAAGTAAAATATTGAAAAAATTTTCTATAGAAATAAAATTTTGACAAACTTTTCTATAGAAATAAAATTTTGGTAGAAAATTTTCGCCTCGAGTGGCAACCATGATTATGAACCCATGTAGACCAATTTTTTTTTAATCGGTCTTTTTTGATTTAATGTATACCACGTATGGACCTACTTACAATTTAGAAGACGGTGTTAGGAGGTTTTAAGATACCTTGCCATCGGCAAGTGTTACCGCAACTCAAGTAATTCGATTGTGGATGGCAGTGTTTAGAAGAAGTTTCTACGCAATCTATGGTGGAGTATACATAAGCTTCGGTCTGGCCGAACTTACAGCCGTATATACTTGTTTTTAATTCAAAGTAAGAAACTTTGTCAAATTGGAGGTCTCTTGGACTTAACTGTAGAACTTAACGGACCAAATATAATGTACCAAAATTTGGAGAAAGTTTTGCCAAAAACTATCAAACAAAAAAATTTATTTAATCAATTTTTTTTCTATAAACAATTTTGTCAACACTTTATTTCGATAGAAAATTTTGTAAAAATTTTATTTCTATAGAAAATTTTTGTAAAAATTTTGTCAAAATTTTATTTCTATAGAAAATTTTTTCAAAATTTTACTTCTATAGAGAATTTTGCCAAATTTTATTTCTATAGAAAATTTTGTAAAAATTTTATTGCTATAGAAAATTTTATCAAAGTTTTATTTCTATAAAAATTTTGTCAAATTTTTTTCTATAGAAAATTTTGTCAAAATTTTATTTCTATAGAAAATTTTGTCAAAATTTTATTTCTATAGAAAATTTTGTCACAATTTTATTTCTATAGAAAATTTTGTCAAAATTGTATTTCTTTAGAAAATTTTGTCAAAATTTTAATTCTATAGAAAATTTTGTCAAAATTTTATTTCTATAGAAAATTTTGTCAAAATTTTATTTCCATAGAAAATTTTGTCACAATTTCATTTCTGTAGTAAATTTTGTAAAAATTTTACTTTTAATGACAATTTTCTCAAAATGTTCTATAAAAAATTGTGCCAAGATTTTAAAATTTTGTCAACATTTTATTTTACAGAAAATTTTATCAAAATTTTATTTCTATAGAAAATGTTTTTCAAAATTTTATTTCTATAGAAATTTTCTAAATTTTATTACTATAGAAAATTTTGTACAAATTTTATTTCTATAGAGAATTTTGTTAGAATTCTATTTCTGTAGAAAATTTTGTCAATATTTTTTTTCTATAGAAAATTTTATCAAAATTTAATTTCTATAAAAAATTTTATCAAAGTTTTATTTCCATAGAAAATTTTGTCAAAATTGTATTTCTATAGATAATTTTGTCAAAATTCTATATCTATAGAAAATTTTGTCAAAATTTAATTTCTTAGATTATTTTTTCAAAATTTTATTTCTATAGAAAATTTTGTCAAAATTTTATTTCTATAGAAAATTTTGTCAAAATTTTATTTCTACAGAAAATTTTGTCAACATGTTATTTCTATAGAGAATTTCGACAACATTTTATTTCTGCAGAAGTTTCCAGTAACGAAAAGTTCAATGGCCTCTTGTCGTTAAAATAATTAATGAGTCTTTGATTTGGATTCGATTAGTATAGCTCATACATAAGCGTGGTTCCAGATAAACTCAAGTTCAAGGTTATTAATAACAGCTTGCGGAGATTGAAAATACAGAAACCCCCCCCACCGAAACCTGTCAAGCAATTCCTCATGTCAATAGAAGGTGCTTAAGATTTCTATGTTGTATGATCATGTCAAACCACATTGACCAATTCTGCATACGAACCGTAGAAAACCCTAAGTAAAATTATAGCCAGTTTCAAGCTTGAAATGCGTAACACAAACTCGCACCAATGGGTTTGGCTTACAAGACACCATATGGACATAAAATATTGACCTAAGTGTAGAAAACAAAATGTGAAAGACCATAAAACTTGATTTTGAGGTAAACACATTTTTTTTGTGTTTCTTATTCCAATCACCGGGTATTTGACCTTAACTTTGAAATAAAGAGAAAAAATAAATCCGATACCATTAGAAGACTTGTGCGATTCTCAGCACGCAGCATGTTCTAGTAGATACATATACTGATCAAGAAAACCTGGAGTGATGATAATCAACATCAATTTTCGCATATTCATCCAAGACTTTTGAATTTAGTGGCATGGCATGGTACCGGAGGCTGAATAATCTCCATATCCAAAATAGCTTGCCCAAAAAGGTCAATAAACTCATTTACATAAATGTTAATTCTCTATGGTCTGTATGCATATGGTGGCTATAAATATTCATAAAATCAATTCATTTTGCTTTTGGTTTTTTGTTGTCTTTTTGAAGAGAGATTTTTAAATCACAAACAATTGTTTTTTCAGTTCAAATTGCCGGTTAACCAAGCACATGGGCCCGCCAAACTGAATGGACTAAATGGAGGAGATGATATGACAATTATTAATTGTATACCGCTAACGGCCATATTCTAGAAATTATGGTAGGAAAAACTACCAAACATGAAATGCCCTTGGGTCATATAATGATGATGATGACCTGGCATAAATTTAATTTTGATTAAATATAAAAGAATATACCAGATTAAAGGAGTGAGGTCCATGTACTTAACCTATTATAAATAACAATAAATGATGTCATTGCAATGCAAAGAGTTTTGCGTAGAATCGAGATCACAGCCAGAAATAAAATTTTGACAAAATTTTCTATAGAAATAAAATTTTAACAAAATTTTCTATAGAAATAAAATTTTGACAAAATTTTCTATAGGAATAGAATTTTGATAAAATTTTCTATAGGAATAAAATTTTTATAAAATTTTCTATAGAAATAAAATTTTGACAAAATTTCCTATAGAAATAAAATTTTGACAAATTTTTTTTTGGAAATTAGGTTTGACAAAAGTTTCAATAGAACTAAAATTTTGACAAAATTTTCTATAGAAATAAAATTTTGCCAAAACATTCTATAGAAATAAAATTTTGACAAAATTTTCTATAGAAATAAAATTTTGACAAAATTTTCTACAAAAATAAAATTTTGACAGAATTTTCTATAGAAATAAAATTTTGACAAAATTTTCTATAGAAATAAAATTTTGACAAAATTTTCTACAAAAATAAAATTTTGACAAAATTTTCTATAGAAATAAAATTTTGACAAAATTTTCTATAGAAATAAAATTTTGACAAAATTTTCTACAAAAATAAAATTTTGACAAAATTTTCTATAGCAATAAAATTTTGACAAATTTTCTATAAAAATAAAATTTTGACAAAATTTTCTATAGAAATAAAATTTTAACAAAATTTTCTATAGAAATAAAATTTTGACAAAATTTCCTATAGAAATAAAATTTTGACAAAATTTTTTTTGGAAATAAGGTTTGACAAAATTTTCTATAGAAATAAAATTTTGACAAAATTTTCTATAGAAATAAAATTTTGACAAAATTTTCTATAAGAATAAAATTTTGCAACATTTTCTATAGGAATGAAATTTTGACAAAATTTTGTATAGAAATAAAATTTTGACAATTTTTTTTTGGAAATAAGGTTTGACAAAATTTTCAATAAAAATAAAATTTTGACAATGTTTTCTATAGAAATAAAATTTTGATAAAATTTTCTATAGAAATAAAATTTTGACAAAATTTTCTATAGAAATAAAAATTTGACAAAATTTTCTATAGAAATACAATTTTAACAAAATTTTCTATAGAAATAAAATTTTAACAAAATTTTCTATAGAAATAAAATTATATATTTGTTTCGAGTTTATTTCGGCATAAGCCGGCTATCAATGTAAAACCTTTTTTCGGAGGGTTCAAGTGTGGTTTTTGTTGGGTTTAATAAACTGCCTGAATTTATTCTGATAATTGGTTGATAGTTTTGCTACAAGTAGAGGATGCTGATGAGGAATGTGGTAATTCCGAAACGTGCGTCCATCCAACCATCTTGCAGTCTATAGGGCTTTGCCCAAATAAATTTGACAAACATTCTTTTCCTCTGTTGGTTAAGCTACTCTTGTAGTTTAGTCAATGTATGGTTTTAAGCTGAAATAAAAAAACAACAACAATGCTTAAAGAACAAAACCAACAATAACAAAACAAAACAAATGGAAAAAGAAGAGGAGGCACGCTCAAAATAAACCCAGCCATGTGAATTCAAATCGATGATTTGACAGTGGCATAGGAAAAGAGATATGTTTGTTTCGAGTTTATTTCGGCATAAGCCGGCTATCAATGTAAAACCTTTTTTCGGAGGGTTCAAGTGTGGTTTTTGTTGGGTTTAATAAACTGCCTGAATTTATTCTGATAATTGGTTGATAGTTTTGCTGCAAGTAGAGGATGCTGATGAGGAATGTGGTAATTCCGAAACGTGCGTCCATCCAACCATCTTGCAGTCTATAGGGCTTTGCCCAAATAAATTTGACAAACATTCTTTTCCTCTGTTGGTTAAGCTACTCTTGTAGTTTAGTCAATGTATGGTTTTAAGCTGAAATAAAAAAACAACAACAAATAAAATTATAACAAAATTTTCTATAAAAATTTTCTATAGAAATAAAATTTTAACAAAAATTTCTATAGAAATAAAATTTTGACAAAATTTTCTATAGAAATAAAATTTTGACAAAATTTTCTATAGAAATAAAATTTTGACAAAATTTTCTATAGAAATAAAATTTTAACAAAAATTTCTATAGAAATAAAATTTTGACAAAATTTTCTATAGAAATAAAATTTTAACAAAAATTTCTATAGAAATAAAATTTTGACAAAATTTTCTATAGGAATAGAATTTTGATAAAATTTTCTATAGAAATAAAATTTTGACAAAATTTCCTATAGAAATAAAATTTTGACAAAATTTTCTATAGAAATAAAATTTTGACAAAATTTCCTATAGAAATAAAATTTTGACAAAATTTTCTACAAAAATAAAATTTTGACAAAATTTTCTATAGCAATAAAATTTTGACAAAATTTTCTACAAAAAAAAAATTTGACAAAATTTTCTACAAAAAAAAAATTTGACAAAATTTTATACAAAAAAAAAATTTGACAAAATTTTCTATAGAAATAAAATTTTGACAAAATTTTCTATGGAAATAAAATTTTGACAAAATTTTTTATAGAAATAAAATTTTGACAAATTTTCTATAGAAATAAAATTTTGACAAAATTTTCTATAGAAATAAAATTTTAACAAAAATTTCTATAGAAATAAAATTTTGACAAAATTTTCTATAGGAATAGAATTTTGATAAAATTTTCTATAGAAATAAAATTTTGACAAAATTTCCTATAGAAATAAAATTTTGACAAAATTTTTTTTGGAAATAAGGTTTGACAAAAGTTTCAATAGAAATAAAATTTTGACAAAACTTTCAATAGAAATAAAATTTTTTGACAAAACTTTCTATAGAAATAAAATTTTGACAAAATTTCCTATAGAAATACAATTTTGACAAAATTTTCTACAAAAATAAAATTTTGACAAAATTTTCTATAGAAATAAAATTTTGACAAAATTTTCTACAAAAATAAAATTTTGACAAAATTTTCTATAGCAATAAAATTTTGACAAAATTTTCTATAGAAAATAAATTTTGACAAAATTTCCTATAGAAATAACATTTTGACAAAAATGTCTATAAGAATAAAATTTTGACAACATTTTCTATAGGAATAAAAATTTGACAAAATTTTCTATAGAAATAAAATTTTGATAAAGTTTCCTATAGAAATAAAATTTTGACAAAATTTTGTATAGAAATAAAATTTTGAGAAAAATTTGTTTTGGAAATAAGGTTTGACAAAGTTTTCTATAAAAATAAAATTTTGTCAAAATTTTCTATAGAAATAAAATTTTGACAAAATTTTCTATAGAAATAAAATTTTAACAAAATTTTCTATAGAAATAAAATTTTGACAAAATTTCCTGTAGAAATAAAATTTTGACAACATTTGTTTTGGAAATAAGGTTTTGACAAAGTTTTTAATAAAAATAAAATTTTGATAAAATTTTCTATAGAAATAAAATTTTGACAACATTTACTATAAAAATAAAATTTTAACGAAATTTTCTATAGAAATAAAATGTTGACAAAATTTTCAAGAGAAATAAAATTTTATAGTTTTTTGTTAAAATTTTCTCCAAATTTTGGTAGGTTATTATGGGTCCGAATGGCAACCGTGATTCCAATGCTTTAATTGATGCGGGCTTGTCAATATAGATATGAGCCTTAACAAAGCCCTACAAAAATTAGTTTCTACCGCAAAATGACCACCAAAATCTTCGGATCTCAGTGTGTTGGGCGTTTGTGCCTGAGAAATTTTGGATAGTGAGTAAGGCTTAAAAAACTATCAAAGTGTCGATCTCTTGACAGCACTTCGCCGGGAGTGGACCAAATAACACAGATCTACTTTCTTACAAAGTGTGCTTTGCTTTGAACAATAAAGTAGAAAAGAAGTAACAAAATTATATATGTCCAATAAGTTAGGGAAAATGTTGTAAAGCAAGTATTAAAGCCTCAGGTAGACCAACATAGCGCTCTACCAAGACTTAGAACCATTACATTCGGCAAGCATTTACCAAGAATGGTTTAAAAAGGAAATTTATTCCTTAATTTCTACGTCAAAGCGGACACCAAAATCTCCGCATCTCAATCCGTTGGACTTTTGTGCTTGTCTTAAAAAATATGGGTCAAAATAACATAGTAAAATAAAAATTAAATTACGGTCGTGTATATGTTACTTACTAACTTGTTTTACCAATTTTTGGAAATCATACCTTTAAAGAGAAAAGAAAAAAATAAATATTAGTAATTTCTCAATAAAAATAATTTATTAGTTAATAATTATAGTTTACAATAAAATAAAAATAATCTATATATATAAAATTCAAATTATGTTTGTTTATTTGTTTGTTTGTTTATTTGTATGTTCCGGGTTGGCGCGAAAACGGCTGAACCGATTTACTTGAAACTTTCAGAGATCGTGGGGGGCACTCATGTGCTGAAAATAGGGTACCTCATTTTTTGACATATGGTCGCGAAGAGGAACCTCCCCTTTGTCCGACTTTTTGAAAATTAGACCAAAGTTGACCGATTTGCTTGAAATTTTCATTGAAGATTGGGGTTGACATCTAGACAAAGATCCGCTACTTTTTATTTCGATATTTGGCGGCGGAGGGGGGCCTCCCCTTTGTTCGACTTTTTTAAAGTACAGTGAAAAAACTAAAATTCTCTAAATTATCTGAGATTTACAGAAAACATGTGGTGAGGTTATGGAATTAATATGGGGTACCTGATGATTTCATATGTGGATGGGGAGGGGGACCTCCCCTTTGCCCTACTTTTTGAAACTTGGAACAAAATTATGCGATTTGCTTGAAATTTTCATTGAATGTTGGGGTTGGCATCTAGACAAAAACCCGCTACATTATTTTTCGGTATTTGGTTGGGGAGGGGGACCACCCCTTTGCCGATTTTTTTTTTGAACGTACAAACAAAACTAAACTCCCCCGACTGAAATTTTACGGAAAAAACGGGTTATGAAATTTATATCAGGTTCCTGATTTTTTAATAAAAATAAAAGGGCATAGGGAGACATCCGCTTCTCTTAAGTACATACAGAGAAACAATTAAACTTTACCGAGTTACTTGAGGACTGAGGAGAGGTTACGATATTAATAGTTGATACCTGATTTTGTGATATTTGGACGGAAGAGAGGCCGCCCCTTTAGGCTTATAATTTGTTTGACATTTTCTGGGACGTTTACAAAAGATACGCTACATCACTTTTCGATATTTGGTTGGGGAGGAGATCCTCCTCTAAAACTGCAAAAAAAAAAATTAAGTTTTCTTGAAATTTACAAAAAGGTTATGAACGAAGAGGCAACCTTCCTTGCCCCACACTTGAAGGAAAGTTTTAAGAATTTTCAGGGAAGGTTAGGGGTGCTATTCACTGTTTGTCGATATTGTATCGGGGAAAGTGACGTCCCTTTAAAACAATAGAGCAAAATTTCGCCGATCTACTTGAAATTTACAGGGAACGTGGGAGGAGGTGATTAAATTTATACATGATTTTTAAATTGGTATATGATTTTTCGATATCTGGTTGGGGAAGGGGAAAATTGAAATAAACTTTATCGATTTACTTCGATAGAATTTATAGGGACCATTGAGTAGTTGCGAAATGAATATAGGGTACGTGATAGTCCGATATCAGGTCGGAGTGGTGCGAAGGTGGGGAGGGTGCCCTTTTGTCCGTTTTTTTTTTCTTAAATTGAAAGTAGAGGGTTGTCCATAAATGGGAACTCGGTACAAAATTTTATGATTTTTGCACAGGCTTCTGCCACACTTCTTTTTAGTAAAGAACTTAAATTTACATGAAATTGGTAGCCAAGGTATAGGGTACATCATTTTCCAACATTTTAGCAAATGTTAATGTGATAAAATTTTTTACTACGTTTGCTTTTTCCGATTTATTGGATAATATAGTGCTTAATTTTCAGATTTGTTGAGGAAAAGGATATCTTTCCTTGACAAACCACACTTAAAATTCACAAGAAATATAGAAGATTGTCCAACTACTTGAATACAGAACATTATTAAAAAATTTTGCCGTATTTATACCTATAAACGAAAAATCAAGTAGTCCGATTTGTTTAAAAGAATTCAAATCTTTTCGAATTTGTTTTCAGCACGAAGGATATAGTTGACTAAGTTAACGCAAAATGTTCCTCCAAATACGCTTCGGAAGGCGCAGCGAAGCGGGCCGGGTTACGCTAGTTAATAAATATATTGCATGAAATAGTTGGCTTTTGTGTTTTCCAGACCATGAAGATTATTTACGGATACCTTGAAATCGACGTCCTAAAACAACTACATACATTGTTAATTTTAAATTTTAGTCATTGGATACAGGGTCGAATAGTAGAACTAATAACAAAGGGACGTATTCTATTCTAGCAATCATTCAAAGGTATGTGACAATTTAGAGATGATGACCTGAAGTTCGTTGCAAAATATAACAGCCAGCCTGTATATAAAATATTTCATATTTTACTTTACATCCTAAGGTGTTAAAAAAATTATTGCAAAAGTCCATAAGCAAGATATTGGATTTTTTTACACCTTACTGTAGATTTTCACACACCGGATTATTGCATTCGCAACTACAGCTTCATACTGCAATATTTGAAAAGCTTAGAAAAAAAAATAAACGAAAAGAATCTCTAGGCAATCATATGAAAAGAATTTCACAAAAGAAAATCCATATATAATATTGCTCGTACCGTAAGTGCATCATAATATACTCTTGTACTATATCAGTTCAGATGACTAAAGAAACAATATGTGAATGGACGAAAGGAGTGTTGGAAGTTTTCTCCATCTCCCATCTCTCATCTCCCATCACACCAAAACCCAAATCTGGTACGTGATATAATTCAAATCAAACAACTTAGACTATTGTTGTGACAAGATGCATTTCACAGATGTGAGAGTGCATATTATGATGCTTGCATATACAAAACTTAAAAGCATTTAACGATACGATAATTTTCCAATCAAATATTTATTTTGCAATTTTCCAGAGCGTAAAGAAATGACAGTGAATGTGGCAATGGTAATGATAATAAACTTTACATCACTGAAGCTTACTTTAAAGCATGAGGTAGCAATAAAATAACAGGTAAACATAAGGAAAATTATGTATTAACCATAAAATACACTGGAATGTTTAATGCCCAGATCTACTTGTACTCGATCCATTTTAATTTTAAAATAAAGAAAAAAAATATTTTAAATAGTCAAGTTTATATAACATTTTTAGTATTTTTCCCTTCTCATCTCATAATATTTTCAAGTAATCATGTGAAACGCCTGAAAGTATGCCGAGAAAATATTTCTAAAGTGGGTACATTAGGTTATCTAATTTAGTCAAAATTTGATTTCTATAGAAAATTTTGTCAACATTTTATTTCTATAGAAAATTTTATCAAAATTTTATTTCTTTAGTAAATTTTGACAAAATTTTATTTCTACAAAAAATTTTGTCAACATTTTATTTCTATAGAAAATTTTTTCAAAATTTTATTTCTATAAAAAATTTTGTCAAAATTTGATTTATGTAGAAAATTTTGTCAAAATTTGATTTCTATAGAAAATTTTGTCAAAATTTCATTTCTATAGAAAATTTTGTCAAAATTTTATTTTTTTTAGTAAATTTTAACAAAATTTTATTTCTACAAAACCTTTTGTGAAAATTTTATTTCTATAGAAAATTTTGTCAAAATTTCATTTCTATAGAAAATTTTGTCAAAATTTAATTTCTATAGAAATTTTTTCAAAATTTTATTTCTATAGAAAATTTTGTCAAAATTTTATTTCTATAAAAAATTTTGTCAAAATTTTATTTCTATAGCAAATTTTGTCCAAATTTTATTTCTATAGAAAATTTTGTCAAAATTTTATTTCTATAGAAAATTTTATCAAAATTTTATTTCTATAGAAAATTTTGTCAAAATTTTATTTCTATAAAAAATTTTGTCAAAATTTGATATAGAAAATTTTGTCGAAATTTTATTTCTATTGAAAATTTTATCAACATTTATTTCTTTAATAGGTTAGGTTAGGTTAGGTGGCAGCCCGATGTATCAGGCTCACTTAGACTATTCAGTTGATTGTGATACCACATTGGTGAACTTCTTATTATTTCTATAGAAAATTTTGTCAAAATTTTATTACTATAGAAAATTTGTCAAAAATTTATTTCTATAGAAAATTTTGTCACAATTTTATTTCTATAGAAATTTTGTCAAAATTTTATTTCTATAGAAAATTTTGTCAAAATTTTATTTCTTTAGAAAATTTTGTCAAAATTTCATTTCTATAGAAAGTTTTGACAAAATTCTATTTCTATAGGAAATTTTGTCAAAATTTTATTTCTATAAAAAATGTTGTCAAAATTTTATTACGATAGAAAATTTTGTCAAAATTTTATTTCTATAAAAAATTTTGTCAAAATTTTGTTTCTATAGAAAATTTTGACAAAATTTTATTTCTATAGAAAATTTTGTCAAAATTTTATTTCTATAGAAAATTTTGTCAAAATTTTATTTCTATAGAAAATTTTGACAAAATTTTATTTCTATAGAAAATTTTGTCAAAATTTTATTTCTATAAAAATTTTATCAAAATTTTATTTTTTTAGTAAATTTTGACAAAATTTTATTCCTAGAGGAAATTTTGTAAAAATTTCATTTCTACAGAAAATTTTGTCAAAATTTTATTTCTTTAAAAAATTTTGTCAAAATTTCATTTCTATAGAAAGTTTTGACAAAATTCTATTTCTATAGGAAATTTTGTCAAAATTTTATTTTTATAGAAAATTTTTTCAAAATTTTTTTTTCTATAGAAAATTTTGTCAAAATTTTATTTTTATAGAAAATATTGTCAAAATTTGATTTATATAGAAAATTTTGTCAAAATTTTATTTCTATAGAAAATTTTGTCAAAATTTTATTTCTATAGAAAATTTTGTCAAAATTTTATTTCTATAGAAAATTTTGTTAAAATTTTATTTCTGTAGAAAATTTTGTCAAAATTTTATTTCTATAGAAAATTTTGTCAAAATTTTATTTCTATAAAAAATTTTGCCAAAATTTTATTTCTATAGAAAATTTTGTCAAAATTTCATTTCTATAGAAAATTTTGTCAAAATTTCATTTCTATAGAAAATTTTGTCAAAATTTGATTTATATAGAAAATTTTGTCAAAATTTTATTTCTATAGAAAATTTTGTCAAAATTTTATTTCTATAAAAAATTTTGTCAAAATGTTATTTCTGTAGAAGATTTTGTCAAAATTTTATTTCTATAGAAAATTTTGTCAAAATTTTATTTCTATAGAAATTTTTGACAAAATTTTATTTCTATAGGAAATTTTGTCAAAATTTTATTTCTATAAAAAATTTTGTCAAAATTTTATTTCGATAGAAAATTTTGTCAAAATTTTATTTCTATAAAAAATTTTGTCAAAATTTTGTTTCTATAGAAAATTTTGACAAAATTTTATATCTATAGAAAATTTTGTCAAAATTTTATTTCTATAGAAAATTTTGTCAAAATTTTGTTTCTATAGAAAATTTGTCAAAATTTTATTTCTATAGAAAATTTTGTCAAAATTTTATTTCTATAGAAAATTTTGTCAAAATTTCATTTCTATAGAAAATTTTGTCAAATTTTTTTCTATAGAAAATTTTGTCACAATTTTATTTTTATAGAAAATTTTATCAAAATTTTATTTCTTTAGTAAATTTTGACAAAATTTTATTCCTATAGGAAATTTTGTCAAAATTTTATTTCTATAGAAAATTTTGTCAAAATTTTATTTCTATAGAAAATTTTGTCAAAATTTCATTTCTATAGAAAATTTTGTCAAATTTTTTTCTATAGAAAATTTTATCAAAATTTTATTTCTTTAGTAAATTGTGACAAAATTTTATTCCTATAGGAAATTTTGGCAAAATTTTATTTCTACAGAAAATTTTGTCAAAATTTTATTTCTATATAAAATTTTGTCACAATTTTATTTTTATAGAAAATTTTATCAAAATTTTATTTCTTTAGTAAATTTTGACAAAATTTTATTCCTATAGGAAATTTTGGCAAAATTTTATTTCTACAGAAAATTTTGTCAAAATTTTATTTCTATAGAAAATTTTGACAAAATTCTATTTCTATAGGAAATTTTGTCAAAATTTTATTTCTATAGAAAATTGTGTCAACATTTTTTTTTCTATAGAAAATTTTGTCACAATTTTATTTTTATAGAAAATGTTGTCAAAACTTTATTTCTATAAACAAGTATATACATGATTCGGCCGGGCCGAATCAAATATAATAGTTTCCTTTGAAAGTTTAAGGGGGTATTAAGATGACAGTTATTTTCCCAAGTAGATCAGTTCAATCAGTACGCTTTCCACAGATAAATGTAAAAATTTTACCTATGAAGACTAGATCAGATTCTGAATTTATAAGAATCATTTTTTGTTTTAGTTTTAGAGGAATCATAAACATCTCTTATAAGTGTGCAAGAAAATGATGAAATAACTCCTTGATTTGAAATCTATAATTCTATAATGATAGCCGGCTTATGCCGGAATAAATTCGTACAAACGTATCTCTTTTCCTTTGCCACCGTCAAATCATCGATTTGAGTGCAGTTGGCTGGGTTTATTTTGAGCGTGCTTCCTCTTTTTTCAGTCGTTTTGTTTTGTTATTGTTTGTTTGATAAAATTTTCTATAGAAATAAAAAAATAAACAAAAATAGAAAATTTTGACAAAATTTTCTATTGAAATAAAAATTTAACAAAATTTTCTACTGAAATAAAAATTTGACAAAATTTTCTATTGAAATAAAAATTTTACAAAATTTTCTATAGAATTAAAATTTTGAAGAAATTTTCTATAGAAAAAAATTTTGACAAAATTTCCTATTGAAATAAAAATTTTGTCAAAATTTTCTATTGAAATAAAAATTTTACAAAATTTTCTATAGAAATTAAATTGTGAAGAAATTTTCTATAGAAATAAATTTTTGACAACATTTTCTATAGAAATAAAATTTTGAAGAAATTTTCTATAGAAATAGAATTTTGAATACTATATTAACAGAAAAGCTTGGCAACAATGGTGGCAGATTGTATACCATACCATAAGGTATGGTATACAATCATTCGTAAACTTTAAATTAAAATTATAAAATTGAAATTAATATTAATATTAAAGTACAAATTCATATTAACTTTTTAAGTCTTTGCTCTCTAAAATAAATTTTGGTTTTGCCATTTTGTATGTTTACAAATGGTGGTAGTTAAAATTCATTGTTACTATTCATAGCACATATACAGTGCTGGCCAAAAAAGGCTATACCGATTAATTTAATTTTCATCTATAATACAGAAATTAATAGGGTTCAGAGGCCATACTACGATACATTGCAATGAAGAAAATACAAATTAATCAAAATAGTACATCTGACAACTTTACCTTCCTGCAGGTAAAAAACTTTGACAAGGACGGACATTGTCCAAAAATAAAAAAAAAATAAAAAATCTTTTAGACTAATCCCTGTTTCAGTACTTTTTCTCTCATTACCATAGCTTCAATCTAGTATTCATTTTTAAAATATATTATATGCATTAACTTTTTACTTCCTCAGTGTCAACATAATCTGCAAATATACTCTCAATATTATCCACCAGTGTACCCTTGGGTGTAATGTGACAAGAATGTGGCACATGTTATGGGACAAAATTGCTGTATGTCCAATGTATCTCATAACCATATTGTTAGTTACATGATGTGACACACTAATGTTGAGCACCAAAACGTACTGGAACACATTCACATCAACGGTAACATTCCGACATCTCCCTTTGTCTCTTAGGTCTCATGAAATTGAGGAAAAAAATGTTGGCCACCAAAAGTAAAGTAAAAAATGCGATGTAGCAAGACAACTTAGAGAAAATTGAAATTTTACGCATTGCCATGTAACAAAAAATTAACTATCATAAAAATGTGCAGTGTAGTATGGTAAAAGTTAGTTGAACTTCAATAGATACCGGAAATGAAAGAAGATAGTCTACATTGGAAATATATGTCTGTGCATATGGTATGGATTTTTTTTTTTGGTCATGATTAAGGAAGATTTTCATGACGATACCTTAAAAAATTTTGTCTATAAAAATAAAATTTGGCAAAATTTTCTGAAGAACTAAAATGTTCACAACATTTTGTATAGAAATAAAATTTTGACAAAATTTTTATAATAAATTTAGTCAAAATTTTATTTTTACAAGAAATTTTGTTAAAATGTTAAAATTTTGTCAAAATTTTACTTCTACAAGAAATTTTTTCAAAATTTTATTTCTACAAGAAATTTTGTTAAAATTTTATTTCTATAGTAAATTTTGTCAAAATTTTATTTTTATAGAAAAATTTGCCAAAATTTAATTTCTATAGAAAATTTTGTCAAAATTTTATTTCTATAGAAAATTTTGTCAAGATTTTATTTCTATCGAAAATTTTGTAAAAATTTTATTTCTATAGCAATTTTTTCAAAATTTTATTTCTATAGAAAATGTTTTCAAAATTTTATTTCTATAGACAATATTTGGTTAAAATTGTATTTTTATAGAAAATTTTGTCAAAATTTTATTTCTATAGAAAATTTTGTTAAAATTTTATTTCTATAGAAAATTTTGTCAAAATTTTATTTTTGTAGAAAAATTTATCAAAATTTTATTTCTATTGACAATATTTGGTTACAATTTAATTTCTATAGAAAATTTTGTCAAAATTTTATTTCTATAGAAAATTTTGTCAAGATTTTATTTCTATAGAAAATTTTGTAAAAATTTTATTTCAATAGCAATTTTTTTCAAAATTTTATTTCTATAGAAAAAGTTTTCAAAATTTTATTTCTATAGACAATATTTGGTTAAAATTGTATTTTATAGAAAATTTTGTCAAAATTTTATTTCTATAAAAAGTTATGTCAACATTTTATTTCTAGAGAAAATTATGTCAAAAGTTTATTTCTATAGAAATGTTTCTACAAGAAATTTGGTTAAAATTTTATTTCAATAGTAAATTTTGTCCTAATTTTATTTCTATAAAAAATTTGTCAAAATTTTATTTCTATAAAAAAATTTGTCAAAATTTTATTTCAACAAAACAAAAAATTTCATTTCTATAGATGTTTTATACCCTCCACCATAGGATGGGGGGTATATTAACATTGTCATTCCGTTTGTAACACATCGAAATATTGCTCTAAGACCCCATAAAGTTTATATATTCTGGGTCGTGGTGAAATTCTGAGTCGATCTGAGCATGTCCGTCCGTCCGTCTAGTGAAATCACGCTAACATCCAAACGAAACAAGCTATCGACTTGAAACTTGGCACAAGTAGTCGTTATTGATGTAGGTCGGATGGGATTGCAAATGGGCCATATCGGTCCACTTTTACGTATAGCCCCCATATAAACGGATAATCAGATTTGGCTTGCGGAGCCTCTAAGAGTAGCATATTTCATCCGATCTGGCTGAAATTTGGTACATGGTATAAGTCTATAGTCTCTAACAACCATGCAAAAATTGGTCCAAATCGGTCCATAATTATATATAGCCCCCATATAAACCGATCCCAAGATTTGACCTCCGGAGCCTCTTAGAGTAGCAAAATTCATCCGATCCGGTTGAAATTTGGTACCTGGTGTTAGTATATGATCTCTAACAAACATGCCAAAATTGGTCCATATCGGTTATATATAGCCCCCATATAAACCTATCCCCAGATTTGGTTTGCGGACCCTCTAAGAGAAGCAAATGTCATCCGATCCGGCTGAAATTTGGTACATGGTATTAGTATATGGTATCTAACTACCATGCAAAAATTGGTCCATATCGGTCCATAATTATATATAGCCCCCATATAAACCGGTCCCCAGATTCGACCTCCCGAGCTTCTTGCAGGAGCAAAATTAATCCGATCCAGTTGAAATTTGGTGCGTGGTGTAAGTATATGGTCTGTAGCAACCATACAAGAATTGGTCCATGTCGGTCTATTATTATATAGCCCCCATATAAACCGATCCCCAGATTTGTCCTCCGGAGCCTCTTGGAGGTGCAAAATTCATCCGATCCGGTTGAAATTTGGAACGTGGTGTTAGTGTGTGGTATCTAACAAACACGATAAGGACACGAATTGATCCATATCGGCACATAATTATATATAGCCCCCATATAAACCGATCCCCAGATTTGGTTTGCGCACCCTCTAAGAGAAGCAAATGTCATCCGATCCGGCTGAAATTTGGTACATGGTATTAGTATATGGTCTTTATCAACCATGCCAAATTTGGTCCATATCGGTGTATAGTTGCATATAGCCGATCCCCAATCACACAAAAATTGATCCATATCGGTTCATTATCATGGTTGCTACTCGAGCCAAAAATAATCTACCAAAATTTTATTTCTATAGAAAATTTTGTCAAAATTTTATTTCTATAGAAAATTTTGTCAAAATTTTATTTCTATAGAAAACTTTGTCAAAATTTTATTTCTATAGAAAATTTTGTCAAAATTTTATTTCTATAGAAAATTTTGTCAAAAAGAAATTTTCGTCAAAATTTTATTTCTATAGAAAATTTTGACAAAATTTTATTTCTATAGAAAATTTTGTCAAAATTTTATTTCTATAGAAAATTTTGTCAAAATTTTATTTCTATAGAAAATTTTGTCAAAATTTTATTTCTATAGAAAATTTTGTCAAAATTTTATTTCTATAGAAAACTTTGTCAAAATTTTAATTCTATTGAAAATTTTGTCAAATTTTTTTTTCTATAGGAAATTTTGTCAAAACTATATTTCTATAATTTTGTCAAAACTATATTTCTATAGGAAATTTTGTCAAAATTTTATGTCTATAGAAAATTTTGTGAAAATTTTATTTCTGAAGAAAATTTGGTTAAAATTTTATTTCTATAGAAACTCTTATCAAAATTTTATTTTTATACAAAATTTTGTCAAACATATTTACATACGTATTAAATCGGCCTTTTTTAGTTTAATATCTACTAGGTATGGACTACCTTGCAATTTAGAGGCGGTGTTAGGAAGTTTTAAGATACCTTGCCATTGGCAAGTGTTACCGCAACCCAAGTAATTCGATTGTGGATGACAGTCTTCAGTAGAAGTTTCTACGCTATCCATGGTGGAGGGTACATAAGCTTCGGCCTGGGCGAACTTACGGCAGTATATACTTGTTATAATTTTATTTCTATAAAAAATTTTGTCAATATTTCATTTCTATAAAAAACTTTTTTCAAATTTTTTTTCTATAAAAATTTTTGTCAACATTTTTTATAGAAATATCTATAGAAATACAATTTTGACAAAATTTTCTATGGAAATATAACTTTGACAAAATTTTCTATAGAAATAAAATTTTAACAAAATTTTCTATAAAAATAAAATTTTAACAAAATTTTCGATAGAAATAAAATTTTTACAAAAATTTCTATGGGAATAAATTTTTGACAAAATTTTCTATAGAAATAAAATTTTGACAAAATTTTCTAGAGATATAAAATTTTGGCAAAATGTTCTATAGAAATAAAATTTTGACAAAATTTTCTATAAAAATAAAATTTAGACAAAATTTTTTCAGAAATAAAATTTTGACAAAATTGTTTTATAGAAATAAAATTTGGAAAACATTTTCTAGAGAAATAAAATTTTGGCAAATTTTTTCACAGAAACAAAATTTTGACAAAATTTTCTATACAAATAAAATGTTGACAAAATTTTTTACAGAAATAAAATTTTGACAAAATTTTCTATACAAATAAAGTTTTGAAAAATAAATTTATAACAAGTATATACAGCAGTAAGTTCGGCCAGGCCGAATCTTAAACACCCACCACCATGAATCCAATATTAGGGTTTCCTTTGAAATTTCAGAGGGTTTGAGGACAGATCAAGCAGAGCAGTTCAACCAGTACACTTCACGAAGATAAATTTAAAGATTTTACCTATGAAGACTATATCAGATTCTGGATTTATAAGAACCATTTCTGTTTGAGTTTTAGAGGAATCATTAACATCTCTTGTAAGTGTGCAAGAAAATTATAAAATAACGTCTTGATTTGAAATCTTAAATCGGTAGAAGTAAAATCTGGAAATTTTACATTGAGTTTCAAGCAATTTTCATGGTCAGTGCGCCTTCTATACTCTCAAGAAGTGAAATCGGTCTATATGGAGGCATTACCAAATGGACCGATAAACACTTAATCCGATACACAATTTTGTGAGCCTTAAATACCAGAATATTTACAATTTCAGGCAAATCGGAAAAAATACGGTTTCTACAAACCTAAGGAGGTAAATTGGGAGATCGTTCTTATGGGGGCTATACGAAAATACGTAAAGATACTCACCATTTTTGACACACCTCTTTATGGTCCTAAAATACCTCTAGATTTCGAATCTCAGGCAAATTGAATAAAAACTACGGTTTCTATAAGCCCAAGAAGTAAAATCGGGAGATCGGTCTATATGGGGGCTATACCAAAACATGGACCGATACTCACCATTTTTGGTACACCTCTTTATGGTCCCAAAATACCTCTAGATTTCCAATTTCACGCAAATTGGATAAAAACTACGATCTCTATAAGCCCAAGAAGTAAAATCGGGAAATCGGTCTATATGGGGGCTATACCAAAACAAGGACCGATACTCACCATTTTTGGCACACCTCGTTATGGTCATAAAATACCTCTAGATTTAAAATTTCAGGCAAATTGGATAAAAACTACGATTTCTATAAGCCCAAGACCCCAAATCGGGAGGTCGGTTTATATGGGGACTATATCAAAACCTTGACCGATATAGCCCATCTTCGAGCTTGACCTGCCTGCAGACAAAAGACGAGTTTGTGCAAAATTTCAGCACGATTGCTTCATTATTGAAGACTGTAGCGTGATTAAAACAGACAGACAGACAGACGGACAGACGGACATGGTCATACCGTCTTAGAATTTCTCCCTGATCACGAATATATATACTTTATATAGTCGGAAATCGATATTTCGATGTGTTACAAACGGAATGACAAACTTATTATACCCCCGTCAACATTCTATGGTGGTGGGTATAAAAATAAAGTTTTAACAAAATTTTTTGTATAAATAAAATTTTGAAAAAAGTTTTTACCGAAATAAAATTTTGACAAAATTTTTTATAGAAATAAAATGTTGACAAAATTTTCTATAGAAATAAAACATTCATAAAATGTTCTATTTTTTGACATTTTTTGCAAAGATTTGATTTGTATAGAAATTTTTTTCAAAATTGTGTTTCTGTAGAAATTTTTTGTCAAAATGTTATTTCTATAGAAAATTTGGTCAAAATTTTATTTTTATAAAAAATTCGTCAAAATTTTATTTCCATAGGAAATTTTGTCAAAATTGTATTTCAATAGAAAATTTTGTCAAAATGTTAATTTTTAATTTTTTTAAATTTATTTAAAATTTTATTTTATTTTTAGTTTTAATTTTATGATATGGTATAAAATCTGCCACCATTGCTGCCAATCTCTTCCGTTAATACATGAATTAAGTATAGTCTGTAGGTGCGTGAAATTTTTAAATTTGCATACCTTGTTGAAGAGCTTGATGACAATGTTGTCGATGAGAACATGGATAATAGGATGATTGTCTCGTATTTGTCTGTCAATTATATCCGATTTTCTACTCAAAAGTGTAGTATTCGTTGCATGTTGATTATGCACTTGGTGCACGGAGTGTACAAATTGCAATACTACTACCACACTTATGGCATATTTGCATTGTTATTATAATTTAGTATTATTATTATGGGTAATCTTTAGAAATATAAGCAAATGAAATGGATGTTTATGAACGGATGGATGCATGGTAGAATAATAATAATTTTATTATTATATCATATTTTTATGTAAATTAATGAAAATGTTATGGGAAATCTTTCAAACAAGTGGTTACACAACGGTAATTTGGAAAAAATAAAAACAAAAATAAATTATTTCCTTGAAGGAGAAATGTATTTTCCAGATGCCAAATTCATTCATTAGCCATACTTAACCCTTAAAAGCACACTGTATCTTTTAAGATACAACCAGAAAAAATTCGTACTTCTTAAAATTTTTACCTATTTCTATGAGGTCAAATTTGTTGCACTTAGAACATTATACCGCTATTTCCAAAAATATGTTTTCCCGGAAAATTTGTAGTCTTTCTGAGTAATCTGCAGTGAAAAATGAAAATCAAATTTTGACCAAAAATTCAAAAAAATGATCAAGGCTTGGTTAAGTAATATATGCACTAACTTATAATACCCTATTTCACAGAGTTTTTGCAGTGTGCAGAAATATCAAAAGCATATGATGTGAGTATTGCCAAGGACCTAACACCACTTACTTACCTACCTAACTATATTTCTCATTTTTTTTGTAGATTCACATATTGGTATGGAATTCTATGCCTCTACTCCACTGCAATGGCATCCGGAAAATGCGGTTTATTTTATGAGATCACGTTCGAAACTATACGTGAAATGTATCAAATCGGAAAAAAACTAAGTTGAATGGCTGTAAAAATGGATGGATGAATGGAGTTAAAAATTTTATTTAGCCCCAACACCACCGCATGCATTGATGTGCAATACACATCGATTGCGAACTAGGCGGTAGCCAGAATAGGGTTTCTCAGTCACAAAACCACCATCAGCAACGCTAACTTTTAACATCATATATAAAAAAAGAGATCCACCATATAATATTGCAAGGAAAATATCTGCTTCCCAGTAGAAACAGCGGCAAGGATTTTATATGGGGTTTCATTGTCATTTGTTTTTTTTTTTGTGGCAATGGTGGTATTCATAAATTGTATGAAAACAAATTCATAAATAAAAAATATTTTTTTAATAATTACGAATGTTTAAAAAATATTAATAAAATATTGTAGCCCCCCTCAAAAAAAAAAAAAAAAAAAAAAAAAAAAGACAACGAAATTTTTTATATCCCATAACTTTCTTTTAGTTCATGAACATTTGTTGATTTTAATTCAATTTTGTCAAAATTTTATATCTATAAAAAAATTTTGTTAAAATTTTATTTCTGTAAAAAATTTTGTCAAAATTTTAGTTTTGTAGATAATTTTTGTCAAAATTTTATTTCTACAGAAAATTTTTTTAAGAATTTTATTTCTATAGAATTTTTTTGTTAAAATTTTATTTCTATAGAAAATTTTGTTCAGAATTTTATTTCTATAGAAATTTTTGTCGAAATTTTATTTCTATTGAAAATTTTTTTAAGAATTTTGTTTTAAGAATTTTATTTCTATAGAATTTTTTGTTAAAATTTTATTTCTATAGAAAATTTTGTTCAGAATTTTATTTCTATAGAAATTTTTGTCAAAATTTTATTTCTATTGAAATTTTTTTTAAGAATTTTATTTCTATAGACATTTTTGTCAAAATTTTATTTCTATTGAAAATTTTGTTAAGAATTTTATTTCTATAGAAATTTTTGTCAACATTTTATTTCTATTGAAAATTTTGTTAAGAATTTTATTTCTATAGAAATTTTTGTCAACATTTTATTTGTATAGAACATTTTGTCAAAACTTTATTTCTATACAATATTTTATCAAAATTTTATTTCTATAAATAATTTTGTCAAAATTGTATATTTTATATGGGGTTTCATTGTCATATGTTTATAACATTCACCACTACTGTGGTACAGGGTATAATAAGTTTGTGCATTTGTATGTAACGCCAAGAAATAGTGGTCATAGACCCATCTTAGAATTAAATTCTGAGTCGATTTAGCGATGTCTGTCTGTCTGTCCGTCCATCTGTCTGTATATGTAATTTTGTGCACAAAGTACAACTCGCAATTTAAGTCCGATCGTCCTCAAATTTGGCATAGGGCCGTTTCTTGGGACAGAGACAATCGCTATTGGTTTTGGAAAAAATCGGTTCAGATTTAGATATAGCTGCCATATATATTTAGCCCCGATTTGGTCATAGTTAGCGTGTTTCACAACCGATTTTCTTGAAATACCGTACATCCAAATATTTTATGAATCTCGAAAATCTTGCCTAATATCAGCCAAATCGGTTCAGATTTAGATATAGCTCCCATATATATCTTTCGTCCGATATAGACTCATATGACCACAGAGGCCAAAGTTTATTACCGATCTTCGTGAAATTTTGCACAGAGGGTAGAATTGACATTCTACCAATGCTTGGTAAATTTGATTGAAATCGGTTCAAATTTAGATATAGCTCCTATATATATATATCTTTCGTCCGATTTGGACTTATATGGCCTCAAAAGCCAGAGTTTTGCCCTGACTTGCTTCAAATTTTGCACAAGGAGTACGTTTAATAGTATCGTTAAGTGTGTCAAATTTTGTTAAAATCGGTTCAGATTTAGATATGGCTCCCATATATATCTTTCGTCCGATTTGAACTTATATGGTCTCAAAAGCCAGAGTTTTGCCCTGACTTGCTTCAAATTTTGCACAAGCGGTACTTTTAACGATACTATTGTATGTGTCAAATATGGTCAAAATCGATTCAGATTTAGATATAGCTTCCATATATATCTTTCGTCCGATTTTAACTTATATGGTCTCAAAAGCCACAGTTTTGCCCTGACTTACTTCAAATTTTGCACAAGCCGTACTTTTAACGATACTATTGTATGTGTCAAATATGGTCAAAATCGATTCAGATTTAGATATAGCTCCCATATATATCTTTCGTCCGATTTGAACTTATATGGCAACAAAAGCCAGAGTTTTGCCGTGATTTGTTTCAAATTTTGGTACAAGGGGTACATTTAATAGTATCGTTAAGTGTGTCAAATTTGGTTGAAATCGATTCAGATTTCGATATGGCTCCGTCCGATTTGCACTCATCTTCCGTCCGATTTGCACTCATATGACCAGGGGGACCAAAGTTATACTCCCATTTACGTGAAATTTCGCATAGATAGCAGAATTATTATTCTAACCATACATGTCAAATTTAGTCCAAATCGCTTCAGATTATATATAGCTCCCATATATACGTACACCAGAGTTGGGGAAATATGGTAGACTGTTACACATTTTAGACCCAATTTCAATGGAAGTTTCCTCCAATTAACTGGATAGCGTTAGCCGATTTAAATTTTAATTCTAGAGATGTTGTAGAAGTAAAAAAATTGTCTCCTTTATATAGCTTCCAGCAAATATGAAGTAGTTGAGATGGTAACATAAATTTTGGCCTACATAGGGGTGAAGGGTATAATATAGTCGGCCCCGCCCGAATTTAGACTTTACTTACTTGTTTTTTAATACTAACGACTGCATAAAAAATATTAATAAAATATTACTTCAATTACTTCAATGACGTGAACTTAAAATTTGAAAAAATGTTTTATAGAAATCAATTACACAATTTTACTAAATATGAAAATAACATTTTTACTAAATATGAAATATTTTCTTAAAATGGGCGAAGTTAGCTGAAATTGAGTTCATAAATTTCTTAAATGAGTAAATTTTACTTAAATTTTGTCTGTCTAGAACTTCATATAGCGCTATATCGGTTGTAACAAATATACTGCAATTTTATGTAAATCTGAACCGATATACACTAAAACTAAGAGGGATAGTTTTGTATGCCTTCAATTCGGCCTCTTATTCAAAAGCCTTTGCTACCCATACAATGGATTGCTATACGCCTTGGCTTATATCTACGGACATAATTCGAGTTGTAAAGAGGATACACGACGCGATTCTCGTATTCTCCACCATTCATTCACCAACTATCTAACAACGACAATTTCTAGGGAATGATATGGTTATGAAAGTTATTACATTCATATACAACAACAACAACAACAACACCAGATAGCAGCATAGAAAGGCGCGACACATTCATAGCATAACATCGGGTGTATAGACCAATAGACACAAACATGCACACATCCATACAACAGATACAATTCGACAGATATTGTAGGAGATGATGATGCGATGACGATGTACCATTTTGTATGATAGTTTGCAGTACTCCATATATACAAAATTTCAATTTAAAATCGGCTCATACAATAAAGATCTTGATACAAATATATTTTTTTTTTTTTTGAATGAATGAGGCAATGGCATGTACGAGTATGTGCCTCTATATGAGTTGAGGGTGTGATGAACATCATACTAACATATTAAGGCATTTAATCGAAGGGAGATCTTCAATATGAGACTCAAAGTAAAATAGTTGTGACTAAAACAAAAAATATCTAAATAAGATTACAAAAAAAAAAAAATTAAAGGGTCGGGCACATCTATTCTCAGAAAAAAACATTTTCTATAGAAATACAATTTTGAAAAATTTTTTTTATAGAAATAAAATTTTGAAAAATTTTTTTATAGAAATAAAATTTTGAAAAATTTTTTTATAGAAATAAAATTTTGACAAAATTTTCAATAGAAATAAATAATTGACAAATTTTTCTATAGAAATAAACTTTTAAAAAAATTTTCTATAGAAATAAAATTTTGACAAAATTTTCTATAGAAATAAATATTCGACAAATTCTCTATAGAAATAAACTTTTAAAAAAATTTTCTATAGAAATAAAATTTTGACACAATTTTCTATAGAAATAAAATTTTGACAAAATTTTCTATAGAAATAAAATTTTGACAAAATTTTCTATAGAAAGAAAATTTTGAAAAAATTTTCTATAAAAATAAAATTTTGACAAAATTTTCCATAAAAATAAAACTTTTACAAAATTTTCCATAAAAATAATTTTTTTTACAAAATTTTTCCATATTAACACAATTTATAACAAATCAATTTAGACAAAGTTTTCTCTAAAAAACAAATTTTTACAAAAATTTTCCATATCAATACAATTAAAAGAAAAAAATCCATAGAAGTAACGTTTAGAAAAAAGTTTCTGTAAAAATAATAATTTTGACAACATTTTCTGTAGAAATAAAATTTAAACAAAAATTCAATAAAAATAAAATTTTGACAATGTATTCTTTAGAAATAAAATCTCGACACAATTTTCTAAAGGAATAATAATTTGCTGTGGAAATAAAATTTTGACAACATTTTCTATAGAAATAAAATTTTGACAAAATTTGCTATGGAAATAAAATTTTAACAAAATCTTTTACGGAAATAAAATTTTGACAAAATTTTCTATAGAAAAAAAATTTGACAAGATATTCTATAGAAACTAAGTTTAGACAAAATTTTCGACAGATATAAAATTTTAACAAAATTTGTTATGGAATTTTGACAAAATTTTCTATAGAAATAAAATTTTGACTAAATTTCCTATGGAAAAAAAATTTGACAAAATTTTCTAAAGAAATAAAATTTTTAACAAAATTTTCTATAGAAATAAAATTTTGTTGTTTTTTTTATTGCAGTTTAAAACCATACATTGACTAAACTACAAGTGTAGCTTAACCAACAGAGGAAAAGAATGTTTGTCAAATTTATTTGGGCAAAGCCCTATAGACTGCAACATGGTTGGATGGACGCACGTTTCGGAATTACCACATTTCTCATCAGCATCCTCTGCCTGCAGCAAAACTATCAACCAATTATCAGAATAAATTCAGGCAGTTCATTAAACCCAACAATAAACCACACTTGAACCCTCCGAAAAAAGGCTTTACTTTTGAATTCAGTTGGCTGGGTTTATTTTGAGCGTGCTTCCTCTTCTTTTTTCATTATTTTTTTTGTTATTGTTGGTTTTGTTCTTTAAGCATTGTTGTTTTATTGCAGCTTAAAACCATACATTGACTAAACTACAAGTGTAGCTTAACCAAAATTTTGACAAAATTTGCAATGAAAATAAAATTTTGACAAAATTTTCTATAGAAATAAAATTTAGACAAAATTTTCTACAGAAATAAAATTTAGACAAAATTTTCTATAGAAATAAAATTTAGACAAAATTTGGTATGGAAATAATATTTTGACAAAATTTTCTATAGAAACAAAATGTTGACTAAATTTCCTATGGAAAAAAAATTTTTTGACAAAATTTTCTAGAGAAATAAAATTTTCAATAGAAATAAAATGTTTATAAAATTTTCAATAGAAATAAAATGTTGAGATAATTTTCTACGGAAATAAAATTTTGACAAAATTTTCTATTGAAATAAAATTTTGAAAAATTTTTTTATAGACATAATATTTTGAAACATTTTTTCTATAGAAATACAATTTTGACAAAATTTTAAATAGAAATAAAATTGTGACAAAATTTTCAATAGAAATAAAATCTAGACAAAATTTTCTATAGAAATAAAATTTTGACAAAATTGTCTAAAGAAATAAAATGTTGACACAATTTTCTATAGAAATAAAATTTTGACAAGATTTTCTGTAGAAATAAAATTTTGGCAAAATTTTCTATTGAATAAACATTTTTTGTAGAAAAAAAAATAAATTTTTTGATAAGATATTATATAGAAATAAAATTTTAACAAAATTTGCTATGGAAATAAAATTTTGACAAAATTTTCTATAGAAATAAAATTTTGCCAAAATTTTCTATAGAAATAAACTTTTTCAAAATTTTCTATAGAAATAAAATGTTGACAAAATTTTCTATAGAAATAATATTTTGACAAAATGTTCTATAGAAATAACATTTTGACAACATTTTCTATAGAAATAAAATTTTGACAACATTTTCTATAGAAATAAAATTTGAACAAAATTTTCAATAGAAATAAAATTTGAACAAAATTTTCTATAGAAATAAAATTTTGACAAAATTTTCTATAGAAATAAAATTTTGACAAAATTTTCTATAGAAATAAAATTTTAACAAAATTTTCTATGGAAATAAAATTTCTATAGAAATAAAATAGAAATAAAGTTTTGACAAAATTTTCTATAGAAATAAAATTTTGACAAAATTTTCAATAAAAATAAAATTTTGACAAAATTTTCAATAGAAATAAAATTTTGACAAAATTTTCAATAGAAATAAAGTTTTTACACAATTTTAAATAGAAATAAAATTTTGACAAAATTTTCAATATAAATAAAATTTGAACAAAATTTTCTAAAGAAATAAAATGTTGACAAAATTTCTTAAAGAAATCAAATGTTGACAAAATTTTCAATAGAAATAAAATTTTGACAAAATTTTCAATAGAAATAAAATTTGAACAAAATTTTCAATAGAAATAAAGTTTTTACAAAATTTCCTAAAGAAATCAAATGTTGACAAAAATTTCAATAGAAATAAAATTTTGACAAAATTTTCAATAGAAATAAAATGTTGAGATAATTTTCTACGGAAATAAAATTTTGACAAAATTTTCTATAGAAAAAATTTTGACAAGATATTATATAGAAATAAAATTTTAACAAAATTTGCTATGGAAATAAAATTTTGACAAAATTTTCTATAGAAATAAATCAAATTTTCTAGAAAGCAGACGTAATCACTCTCTACAATTTTTTGATTATTTCCTAAAAATACTTTAATATCCCCGTCGAAGACTAACGATGTTAGTCGAAATATTGGAGAATAAAGTTAACAAGTAATCAAAAATCGTAAAAAGGATTTTTTATTAAAAAGGACCTCAAGCCGAAATAATAATAAAATAAATTAGAACAACAGGTCAACAAAACGAAGGACATAGAAATAAAATTTTAAAAACATTTTCTATTTATAGAAATAAAATTTTGACAAAATTTTCCATCAAAATAAAATTTTTACGAAATGTTCTATAAAAATAAAATTTTTAGAAAATTTTTCCATATCAATACAATTTACAAAAAATCAATTTAGACAAAATATTCTATAAAAATGAAATTTTTACAAAAAATTTCCATATCAATACAATTAAAAGAAAAAAATCCATAGAAGTAACGTTTACACAAGAGTTTCTCTAAAAATAACAATTTTGACAGCATTTTCTATAGAAATAAAATTAAAAAAATTTCTATTGAAATATAATTTAAAAAATTTAAATAAAAATAAAATTTTGAGAATGTATTCTTTAGAAATAAAATGTTGACAAAATATATTATAGAAATAAAATTATCAGACAATTTTCAACAGGACTAAAATGTTGACCAAATTTTCTACAGATAATAAGATGTAGAAAAAAATTTCTACAGAAATAAAATTTTGACAAAATTTTCTACAGAAATAAAATTTGACAACATATTCTATAGAAATAAAGTTTAGACAAAATTTTCTACAGAAATAAAATTTTAACAAAATTTGTTATGGAAATACAATTTTGATAAAATTTTCTATAGAAATAAAATTTTGATTACAATTCCTAAGGAAAAAAATTTTTACAAAATTTTCTAAAGAAATAAAATTTTAACAAAATTTTCTATAGAAATAAAATTTTGACAAAATTTCTATAGAGATAAAATTTTGACAAAATTTCTATAGAAATAAAATTTTGACAAATTTTCCATAGAAAAAAAATTTTGACAAAATTTTCTATAGAATAAAATTTTGAAAAAATTTTCTATAGAAATAAAATTTTGACAACATTTTCTATAGAAATAAAATTTTAACAAAATTTTCAATAGAAATAAAATTTGAACAAAATTTTCTATAGAAATAAAATTTTGACAAAATTTTCTATAGAAATAAAATTTTGACAAAATTTTCAATAGAAATAAAATTTGAACAAAATTTTCTATAGAAATAAAATTTGAACAAAATTTTCTATAGAAATAAAATTTGAACAAAATTATCTATAGAAATAAAATTTTGACAAAATTTTCTATAGAAATAAAATTTTGACAAAATTTTCTATAGAAATACAATTTTGACAAAATTTTCTATAGAAATAAAATTTTGACAAAATTTTCTATAGAAATAAAATGTTAACAAAATTTTCTATGGAAATAAAATTTTGACAAAATTTTCTATAGAAATAAAATTTTAACAAAATTTTCTATGGAAATAAAATTTTGACAAAATTTTCAATACAAACAAAATTTAGACAAAATTTTTTTACAAACGAAAAATTTTCTATCAAAATAGAATTTTTGATAAAATTTTCTATAGAAGCTTCCAAAATCCATCTCCAGCACTAAGAGATTCTGCGAATTTCAATTGTAAATTCTTTCTATTGAATTACGTAGCTATTCAATTTAAAATCCTATTATCACAGAATTACATAATTATTTAATCGGATTTAATTAACACCACAGAACCCATGGACAATTTGTGTAAAATTAGAAAATTAATATGAATTAATTACCCATAGCCCCATTGCCGCTTTCAGTGGCCCACTAAGATACCACAACAGAAACCTCTTTTTGTAAGAGCTTTCAGTAGACACTTCTATTGAACTGTGATTTTTTCCATTGGCTGTATGGGATTGAGGAGACAACATCACACTACACCATCTATCTCATTGTGATACAGGTCTCGTTTTAATAGGCAAAACGTTATTAAAATATGCTGTCCGTCCCAATTCATCTGCCCGTCTATTCTGTTTGGCTAGGAGTGTGCTGGCTCATTTTTAAAAAGAACTTTGTACATGATTCGATGGCTTAGTGGTTGCCTATGATGAATGTATTCAGTGTTTCAAAAAAAAAAAAAAAAAATAGATTTTGGCTAAAGCAAAATTTTTACACAAATTGAGTTAAGTACGCTGTTAGTATATGTGATATGTATGTTTTTAAGCAAATATCTACAACTAAACCAAAAACTAAATGGATGTTTTGTAGTGAAAATTGGATAAGTCGATTTTTTATAATAATTTTCAATATTAATAATATGTTATGGGTTTTTAAAAATTGGTATCGTTCTAAATAGAATATCCCTAGGGAGCAGCAGTGACGTTGAGCATTTTTAAAAAGGTAGCGCAAAACGTGTCATTGGTTATAAAGGTGGCACGCTCTTAAATTAAATAAAAAAACAAATACATACGGCCGAAAATTCGGCCAGGCCGAATCTTATATACCAATATACAAAAAACTACAAAATCAATATTAATAATATGTTATGGGTTTTTAAAAATTGGTATCGTTCTAAATAGAATATCCCTAGGGAGCAGCAGTGACGTTGAGCATTTTTAAAAAGGTAGCGCAAAACGTGTCATTGGTTATAAAGGTGGCACGCTCTTAAATTAAATAAAAAAACAAATACATACGGCCGAAAATTCGGCCAGGCCGAATCTTATATACCAATATACAAAAAACTACAAAATACAAGGAATTAATGAAAAAGAAAAAAGGTGGCATAAATGTGTAAAACCCGAAAAGTATCGCCACTAAATTGGCACTGTATGGTTTTGTTATGTTGTGTATTTTTAGTTTGTCCCAAAAATAAAAGCTAATTAGAGAACAAACCCAAAATACCTATATTGTTTATCAAACAACTTCGTAGTTAATGTAATATTACATTAAGCGAGGCCCAACTGATTTTAATTTAATTTCAATTGCCTTAATATATATTTTTTTTCGATTTAGCTTACTTTGAAGTTATAGCATCATTATGATTTCATTTCAGCATTTAGGCTTAAATGTTCTCTTTTGCTGGAGGTTGATGGTAGTTTTCTGCGTTCTGGTTTTAATACAAAAATTGAAGTAAACTGATTTCGTGCTTTGATTGTTAAAAACAAAAGTGGTCCATTTGTAAGCTGTTTTCGTTATCATTTTGTTGTTGTTCTTTTTCTGTTTCATACAACTTCAAATTGCGCTAGATTTAATGGTCATATTTCATTTGTGTTGGAAAACTTAAAAGAAGACCCATTTGGATGGAAACCCTTTCCCTTCCATAATTTAAGTCTACGGGAGTAAAAGCAGCGAGGAAATTTTAAATTGAAGGATCTGAATCAATGCATGAATGATTTGGAAAAGAAAAACATAAAATTAATTTACGTGCCGGACTTTTTATATTTAGGTTAGGTCAGTGAAATTTTAAAAAATTTAAAAGAATCAATAGGTGCCAGGTGAATGGGAAGGTTTGGGGTTTTTTCGAATGAAAATTGGAATTTTGTCCTAGTTTGCTTGGTAAACGTTTCTTTTAAATATTTCATAACATTTTTTGTTTTGTTTGAAATTTTAAAATTGATTTATTGGGCACTTGACAATTTTTTTTATACCCTGTGCCACACTGTATGTTTGCAACACCCAGAAGGAGACGAGATAGACACATGGTGTCTTTGGCAAAAATGCTCAGGGTGGGCTCCTGAGTCGATATAGCCATGTCCGTCTGTCCGTCAGTCCGTGAACACATTTTTGAAATCAAAGTCTAGGTCGCAGTTTTAGTCCAATTGACTTCAAATTTGGCACAAGTATATGTTTTGGCTCAGAATAGATCCCCATTGATTTTGGAAGAAATCGGCTCAGATTGAGATATAGCTCCCATATATATATTTCGCCCGATATGGACTTATATGGCCCCAGAAGTCATAGTTTTACCCTAATTGATTTATTGGGCACTTGACAATTTTTTTTATACCACATTGTGGAACAGGGTATTATAAGTTAGTGCATATGTTTGCAACACCCAGAAGGAGACGAGATAGACACATGGTGTATGTGTTTTAGCTCAGAAATCGGTTCAGATTTAGATATAGCTCCCATATATATATATATATATATATATATATATTTCGCCCGTTATGGACTTATATGGCACTAGAAGACAGAGTTTTACCCTAATTTGCTTAAAATTTTGCACAAGAAGAACAGTTAGTACTATAGTCAAGTGCCCCAAATTTTATTGAAATCGGTGCAGATTTAGATATAGCTCCCATATATATCTTTCGCCCGATATGGACTAATACGGTCCCAGAAGCCAGAGTTTTACCCCAATTCGGTTGAAATTTTGCACTAGGAGTACAATTAGTAGTGTAGCCAAGTGTGCTAAATTTTATTGAAATCGGTTCAGATTTAGATATAGCTCCCATATATATCGTTCGCCCGATTTACACTCATATGACCACAGAGGCCAATTTTTTGCTCCGATTTAGTTGAAATTTTTCACAGGAAGTAGAATTAGCATTGTAGCTATGTGTGCCAAATTTGGTTGAAATCGGATCAGATTTAGATATAGCTCCCATATATAGTTATGTTTTTCTGATTTCGACAAAAATGTTCAAAATACCAACATTTTCCTTGTAAAATCGCCACTGCTTAGTCGAAAAGTTGTAAAAATGACTCTAATTTTCCTAAACTTCTAATACATATATATCGAGTGATAAATCATAAATAAACTTTTACGAAGTTTCCTTAAAATTGCTTCAGATTTAAATGTTTCCCATATTTATACCCTTCACCACTACTGTGGTACAGGGTATAATAAGTTTGTGCATTTGTATGTAACGCCAAGAAGGAAAAGTCGGAGACCCATCGTTTAGTATACCGATCGTCTTAGAATTAAATTCTGAGTCGATTTAGCGATGTCCGTCTGTCTGTCTGTCTGTCTGTCTGTCTGTCTGTCTGTCTGTCTGTCTGTCTGTCTGTCTGTCTGTCTGTCTGTCTGTCCGTCTGTCTGTCTGTCTGTTGATGTATTTTTGTGTGCAAAGTACAGCTCGCAGTTTTAGTCCGATTTTCCTAAAATTTGGTATAGGGTCCTGTTTCGGCTCAAAGACGATCCCTATTGATTTTGGAAAAAATCGGTTCAGATTTAGATATAGCTGCCATATATATTTTTCACCGATCTGGTCATAATTGGCGTGTATATCAACCGATCATCCTCAAATTCCGTACATCCGAATATTTTATGAGTCTCGAAAAACTTGCAAAATATCAGCCAAATCGGTTCAGATTTAGATATAGCTCCCATATATAGCTTTCGCCCGATTTACACTCATTTGCCCACAGAGGCCAATTTTTTGCTCCGATTCAGTTGAAATTTTGCACAGGGAGTAGAATTAGAATTGTAGCTATGCGTGTCAAATTTGGTTGAAATCGGTTCAGATTTAGATACAGCTCCCATATATAGCTTTCGCCCGATTTACACTCAAATAACCACAGAGGCCAATTTTTTGCTCCGATTTAGTTGAAATTTTGCACAGGGAGTACAATTAGCATTGTAGCTATGCGTGCCAAATTTGGTTGAAATCGGTTCAGATTTAGATATTGCTCCCATATATAGCTTTCGCCCGATTTACACTCATATGACCACAGAGGCCAATTTTTTGCTCCGATTTAGTTGAAATTTTGCACAGGGAGTAGAATTAGCATTGTAGCTATGCGTGCCAAATTTGGTTGAAATCGGTTCAGATTTAGATATATCTCCCATATATAGCTTTCGCCCGATTTACACTCATATGACAGTAGAGGCCAATTTTTAACTCCGATTTAGTTGAAATTTTGCACAGGGAGTAGAGTTAGCATTGTAGCTGTGCGTGCTAAATTTGGTTGAAATAGGTTCAGATTTAGATATAGCTCCCATATATAGCTTTCGCCCGATTTACACTCATATGACCACAGAGGCCAATTTTTTGCTCCGATTTAGTTGAAATTTTGCACAGGGAGTAGAATTAGCATTGTAGCTATGCGTGCCAAATTTGGTTGAAATCGGTTCAGATTTAGATATAGCTCCCATATATAGCTTTCGCCCGATTTACACTCATATGACCACAGAGGCCAATTTTTTGCTCCGATTTAGTTGAAATTTTGCACAGGGAGTAGAATTAGCATTGTAGCTATGCGTGCCAAATTTGGTTGAAATCGGTTCAGATTTAGATATAGCTCCCATATATATATTTTTCTGATTTCGACAAAAATGGTCAAAATAACAACATTTTCCTTGTAAAATCGCCACTGCTTAGTCGAAAAGTTGTAAAAATGACTCTAATTTTCCTAAACTTCTAATGCATATATATCGAGCGATAAATCATAAATAAACTTTTGCGAAGTTTGCTTAAAACTGCTTCAGATTTAAATGTTTCCCATATTTTTTTACTAACATTGTGTTCCACCCTAGTGCATTAGCCGACTTAAATTTTGAGTCTATAGATTTTGTAGAAGTCTATCAAATTCTGTCCAGATCGAGTGATATTTAAATGTATGTATTTGGGACAAACCTTTATATATAGCCCCAACACATTTGACGGATGTGATATGGTATCGAAAATTTAGATCTACAAAGTGGTGCAGGGTATAATATAGTCGGCCCCGCCCGACTTTAGACTTTCCTTACTGGTTTTTTACTAACATTGAGTTCCACCCTAGTGCGTTAGCCGACTTAAATTTTGAGTCTATAGATTTTGTATAAGTCTATCAAATTCTGTCCAGATCGAGTGATATTTAAATATATGTATTTGGGACAAACCTTTATATATAGCCCCCTGCACATTTGACTTGTTTTTGTATAGAAAATGTGATCAACATTTTATTTCTATAGAGTTTTTGTCAAAATTTTATTTCTATAGAAAATTTTGTCAAAATTTTATTTCTATAGAAAATTTTGTCAAAAATTTATTGCACAGAAAAAATATCACGAAAATTTTTCCAATTAAAATTGAGAATCAATTAATTTTCTAATTGACTTTGGCAATTGATACTATCATATCTGGGGAGCCACCGTGGTGCAATGGTTAGCATGCCCGCCTTGCATACACAAGGTCGTGGGTTTGATTCCTGCTTCGACCGAACACCAAAAAGTTTTTCAGCGGTGGATTATCCCACCCCAGTAATGCTGGTGACATTTCTGAGGGTTTCAAAGCTTTTCTAAGTGGTTTCGCTGCACTGTGGAACGCCGTTCGGACTCGGTTATAAATAGAAGGTCCCTTGACATTGAGCTTAACATGGAATCGGGCAATACTCAGTGATAAGAGAGAAGTCCACCAGTGTGGTATCACAATGGACTGAATAGTCTAAGTGAGCCATATACATCGGGCTGCCACCTAACCTAACCTAACCTATCATATCATATATGTGATTGAAAACATTTTAAATGTTAATTTATTGGATCAATTAATTTCGTGATTAGAGACAAAAAATATTTTTTTATTAAATTAAAGTAAATTAAAATTAAATTAAAATATGACAAAATTTATTTTTTCTGTGTGTGTAAATGTCGCCCGATTTAGTCAAATATCTCACAACCCACACAATTGATTAATTATCTTGTAAAATTACCACGGCTAGCAAAAATTTGTAAAATGACTCAAATTGTCCTATACCTCTAATACCGCCCGAGATATCATAAAATGCATTTTTGGGCAATTGATAAAAACGACTTTAGCTTTATGTTGTACATATTTTTATACCCTCCACCATAGGTATACTAACTTTGTCATTCCGTTTGTAACACATCGAAATATTGCTCTAAGACCCCATAAAGTATATATATTCTGGGTCGTGGTGAAATTCTGAGTCGATCTAAGCATGTCCGTTCGTCCGTCTTTTGAAATCACGCTAACTTCCGAACGAAACAAGCTTGAAACTTCGCACAAGCAGTTGTTATTGATGTAGGTCGGATGTTATTGCAAATGGGCCATATCGGACCACTTTTACGTATAGCCCCCACATAAACCGACGCTCAGATTTGGTTTGCGGAGCCTCTTGGAGGAGCAAAAAATCCGATCCGGCTGAAATTTGGTATATGGTGTTAGTATATGGTCTCTAACAACCATGCAAAAATTGGTCCACATCGGTCCATAATTATATATATAGCCCCCATATAAACCGATCCCCAGATTTGACCTCCGGTGCCTCATGAATGAGCAAAATTCATCCGATTCGGTTGAAATTTGGTACGTGGTGTTAGTTTATGGTCTCTAACAACCATGCAGGAATTGGTCCATATTTATATGTAGCCCCCATATAAACCGATCCCCAGATTTGACTTCCGGAGCCCCTGGAAAGAGCAAAGTTCACCCGATGCGGTTGAAATTTGGTACGTGATGTTAGTATATGGTCTGTAATAGAGGTCTGCACAATTCCATTTGTAAATGCAGAGTACACGTGTACTTGCTACATGAGTACATCTATTTGAGAGATTCGCAAAACAATTGGTACACATTTTGATGAACACCAAAAGCCACGAGTAACTTCTTGTTGCTACTCTGATGACTTCACTACCAACAAACACATATTCCTCTTTCTCTCTTATTGAAGTGTACTCAGAGTGATCACGTCGAGTATGTTGCGAGAACAAAACTTCATAGAGTACTACATGTACCACATGCAGTTTCAGAAATACAAAAAAACAGTTAGTCTCCATAATATATGTTTTGGTTTGTTATAAAGAACGGCAAACGTTAAGGTAAGTGTGTGACATACATAAATATATGAAATATGTGATATACATACATATCTATGATTAATAATAATGGAAAGTTTTGCTTCGCACATACTGAGAAATACTTGTGGTACCACGTGAAGTGAAGAGAATCCATGTTGTACTTTTTCTCAAGTACTTACATTTTTATTGTTCCTTTTTTTCGGAACACATATTGTTTCGGATAAGTACTTGGTGGTATTTGACAAGCAAGTGTTCTCTTCACTTCACTACTTGCGCTCTGAGAGAAAGACAGAGTATGTACTATATTCGACAGCGAATTGCATACATGCAGTGAAAAGTTATTCGATGCAGACCTCTAGTCTGTAACAACCATGCAAAAATTGGTCCATACCGTTCTTAATTATATATAACCCCCATTTAAATCGATCCCTAGATTTCAACCGATCCGGTTGAAATTTGGTACATTGCGCTAGTATATGGCTGCTAACAACCATGCCAAAATTGGTCCATATCGGTCTAAAGTTATATATAGCCGATCCCCAAAATAGTCTATCAAAATTTTATTTCTATAGACAATTTTGTCAACATTTTATTACTATAGAAAATTTTGTCAAAATTTTATTACTATACAAGATTTTATTTCTATAGAAAATTTGGTCAAAATTTTATTTCTATAGGAAATTTTGTCAAAATTTTATTACTATACAAAATTTTCTAAAGATTTTATTTCTATAGAAAAATTTATCAAAATTTTATTTCTATAGAAAAGTTTGTCAAAATTTTATTGAAAATTTTGTCTAAATTTTATTTCTATAGAAAATTTTGTCACACTGAATTATATACGTATTTAATCGGCCTTTTTATACCCTTCACAACTACTGTGGTACAGGGTATAATAAGTTTGTGCATTTGTATGTAACGCCAAGAAGGGGTAATCATAGACCAACCTTTTAGTATACGGATCGGGTTAGAATTGAATTCTGAGTCGATTTAGCGATGTCCGTCTGTCTGTCTGTCTGTCTGTTGATGTATTTTTGTGGGCAAAGTATAGCAGTTTTAGTCCGATTGTCCTAAAATTTGGTATAGAGTCCTCTTTCGGCTCAAAGACGATCCCTATTGATTTTGGAAAAAATCGGTTCAGATTTAGATATAGCTGCCATATATATTTTTCACCGATCTGGTCATAATTGGCGTGTATATCAACCGATCTTCCTCAAATCGGTCCAGATTTAGATATAGCTCCCATATATAGCTTTCGCCCGATTTACACTCATTTGCCCACAGAGGCCAATTTTTTGCTCCGATTTAGTTGAAATTTTGCACAGGGATTAGAATTAGCATTGTAGCTATGCGTACCAAATTTGGTTGACATCGGTTCAGATTTAGATATAGCTCCCATATATATGTTTTTCTGATTTCGACAAAAATGGTCAAAATACCAACATTTTCCTTGTTAAATCGCCACTGCTTAGTCGAAAAGTTGTAAAAATGACTCTAATTTTCCTAAACTTCTAATACATATATATCGAGCGATAAATCATAAATAAACGTTTGCGAAGTTTCCCGACTTAAATTTTGAGTCTATAGATTTTGTAGAAGTCTATCAAATTCCGTCCAGATCGAGTGATATTTAAATGTATGTATTTGGGACAAACATTTATTTATAGCCCCCAACATATTTGACGGATGTGATATGTTATCGAAAATTTAGATCTACAAAGTGGTGCAGGGTATAATATAGTCGGCCCCGCCCGACTTTAGACTTTCCTTACTTGTTTTGGTTTAATATATACCCCGTATGGACTAAGTTACAATTGAGAAGACGGTGTTAAGAAGTTTTAAGATGCCTTGCCATCGGCAAGTGTTACCGCAACCCAAGTAATTCGATTGTGGATGACAGTCTTTAGTACAAGTTTGTATGCAAGCCATGATGGAGGGTACAAAAGATTCTTCCTGGCCGAGCTTACGACCGTATATACTTATTTTCTAACATTGTATTTCGTCCCAGGGCATTAGCCGATTTAAATTTTAAGTCTAGAGATATTGTAGAAGTATAAAAAATATTTCTCCAAATTGGTTCAAATTTAAATATTTGTATATGGGAATATAAACCTTTATATAGCTCTCAAAACAAATTTGAAGGATTGGAAATGTTACCAAAATTTGCTGGAGAGCACTAGTGGTTTTCCACACTATCACACTTGAATTCCATTACGAAATTTATCAAAATGTTTCTGTAAGCTTGTAAACAATAAAATGAATTGCCACTGGAATAAATCTCTGTCAACTGTCGAAGCTGTCAGCGGTTTGTAAATGATAATAACCGGAAATTGATTGCAATACATATTAGCCACCCTCTATATAGAATCCATGTCATTGACTTAATCCCTGAGTCGTTGTACTGTTTTTGTCTTTTGAATCAATAGCGCATCACGCCAGCTACCCTGTACTATGCCTTCTCCTTCTCATTTGTTGTAACATCTCTTTGATGTTGGTATACGTGATGTCATCTGTGTCATCAATTGTATGTGACGACAATTCCTATTGCCCCACGGCAGGGGCCATTGTAGACTCAAAGTCAATACAAAACCACATTGCAATGCCGTTCAACAAGCCATACAGCCAATCATATAACGCACACAAAGAGAGAGAGAGAGAGAGAAAGAGAGAGTGAGAGATGCTTGTCGTTGACTTATTTCGTATATCTCTACCATTCAATTTCATTTGCAACTCTTTCCTCCTCCTGTGACTATATCCCAGTGTATCTTTGCTATGTCATTTAATTCATCACAAAATTGTGTGGTTGCAGCAAAACGCATGTAAGCGACGGTATCGCATGGTAGTTCGGTTACTGTAATGCCTTTTCAATAATTTTAATTAAGTTGTAAAAATGTTTTAGCAGGTGGCAATCTATAGAAGTTTCTTCAATGCGTTTGAATGATACATTGAGGAGGAGGAGGTGAATTAAATTTGGAAAAATAAATAAATAAAAATAATTTTTTTATATGAAAATAGGTAGTCTTTGGAGTGGACTTTTGCCAAGAAATTTAAAAAAAAAAAACAAAAAACGCCCGGACATTGTTTTAATTTCAGTAAAATAATTAATATCTTCTTTTAATATTTAATAGAGTTTAAATTCCACTGTTCTCAAATAAAAAGTCATAAAAGCACCCATTGCCTCAATAGAGGCCCGTTTCAGGCCTCTACAAAATTAGTTTTTTTTCTCGCGGCTTCAAAAAAAGTTAATTGGTACTGATTTGACCGCCATCCTAAGGCGTCGGGTTTCCGGTACACCGGATTGATACGACGAGCTCAACGTTGAGGCTGACACTAGCGGCTACGACAGGTTGTAGCTCAAACATTGAATAGCTGCTGCCCAGCAAAAAATATTGGAAGTTGTTCCACAAACATTGGGAGCCACCGTGGTGCAATGGTTAGCATGCCCGCCTTGCATACACAAGGTCGTGGGTTCGATTCCTGCTACGACCGAACACCAAAAAGTTTTTCAGCGGTGGATTATCCCACCTCAGTAATGCTGGTGACATTTCTGAGGGTTTCGAAGCTTCTCTAAGTGGTTTCACTGCAATGTGGAACGCCGTTCGGACTCGGCTATAAAAAGGAGGTCCCTTGTCATTGAGCTTAACATGGAATCGGGCAGCACTCAGTGATAAGAGAGAAGTTCACCAATGTGGTATCACAATGGACTGAATAGTCTAAGTGAGCCTGATACATCGGGCTGCCACCTAACCTAACCTAACCTTCCACAAACATTTCTTTTAAAGCGCTTCCCGGAATCCCCCATTAATTTTTTTCCACTTCCGATGCAGTCCTTTTGGACAAGTCCACAAACATTTCTTTTAAAGCGCATCCCGGGATCCCCTATCGATTTTTCCACTTCCGATGCAGTCCTTTGGGACAAGTCAAAATAAAAAAGTTCTTTTGAGAAGGTCTTGCAAATTACGATAATCTTTAATTTTTTTGTTGATTTTTAATAGGAAATATATGCCGAAAAAATTAAAAACGATGTATAACATAAAAAAAATATTTTTTTTTAGAAAAATATTTAATAAAAACTTGCCGCTGGTGAGATTTGAACCAGGGTTCTTTATTTTTTCATTCATAATAATAAAGAACATCTCAAGAAGTAGTTATGCCGTGGTATCGTATTAGGTCCATATGATAAACATTTTTAATAGGCGTTTTGATGTATTGTATTCGATCGCGTTTGTGGCTGAGTGTGCTAAGGCGTTCTGTTATGGTGCCAACAGACGCGGGTTCAACCCCCGGTGGAAGCGAAGAAGTTTTTCAATTTGTAAAAATTAGATAATAAGAAAATAAAAGTGTAACAAAAAATACTGATAAAAATAAAAAGTGAAATTGGAATTTTTTTAGCTTTTTTTTTTTTTTTTTATACCCTCCACCATAGTATGGGGGGTCATTCCGTTTGTAACACATCGAAATATTGATCTAAGACCACATAAAGTATATATATTCTGGGTCGTGGTGAAATTCTGAGTCGATCTGAGCATATCCGTCCGTCCGTCCGTCTGTTGAAATCACGCTAACTTCCGAACGAAACAAGATATCGACTTGAAACTTGGCACAAGTAGTTGTTATTGATGTAGGTCGGATGGTATTGCCAATGGACCATATCGGTTCACTTTTACATATAGCCCCCATATAAACCGACTCCTAGATTTAGCTTGCGGATCCTCTTGCAGGAGCAAAAAAAAAAATGCAAAAATTGGTCTACATCGGTCCATAGTTATATATAGCCCCCATATAAACCGATTCCCAGATTTGGCTTGCAGAGCCTCTAAGAGAAACAAATTTCATCCGATCCGGCTGAAATTTGGTACATGATGTTAGTATATGGTCTCTAATGACCATGCATATCGGTCCATAATTATATATAGCCCCCATATTAACCGATCACCAGATTTGACCTCCGAAGCCTCGTGGAAGACCAAAATTCATCTGATGCAGTTGATATTTGGTACGTGATGTTAATATATGGCCTCAAACACCCATGCATAAATTGGTCGATATCGGTCCATAATTATATATAGGCCCCATATAAACCGATCCCCAGATTTGACCTCCGGAGCACCTTGGAAGAGCAAAATTCTTCCCATTCGGTTGAAATTTGGTACGTGGTGTTAGTATATGATATTTAACAACCATGCCAAAAGTGGTCCATATCAGTCCATAATCGTTTATAGCCCCCGTATAAACCGATCCCTAGATTTGGTTTTGGAGCCTCTTAGAGGAGCAAATTTCATCCGAGTGAGTTGAAATTTGTGGATGACAGTCTTTCGTAGAAGTTTCTACGCAATCCATGGTGGAGGGTACATAAGATTCGGCCTGGCCGAACTTACGGCAGTATATACTTGGTTTTTGTTTGCTGAGTGTGTGGGCATAACCGATTGGTGCTAGGAGATTTTAATGACCCCAATGAGCTTTGGGTTTTTTTTTCCAACGTAATGGCCAGAGAGGTATAGCCTCTCCGTCATTGAGGGCATAACCGACATTAATGACCACCATGAACTTTGGCTGTCGCTCCAAGGTAATGACCAGAGAGGCATCGCTTTGGCAGAGCAGATAGATGACTCCACATTTTGTACGGTGAACGAAGAGGCTCGGACGAGAATTATGGGTGATTACAGCTGTTCGCCATATATATCTTTGACGTCACCTGGCAACACGTGATTTCGCTGAGATCCGACTACCTCCCCATAAATCTCGCCATTTACTGCCCCTCCGATTTTATAACCTTTGAACAACCAAAAGAAAGACAGCTGGGACTGTTTCAGAGAATACACATATCACCGCTTCAGTAAGCTCCAATCCCCCTCATCATGGTCATGTTGCTCAGAGGGAGTTACGGGGCATCATCAACGCAGCTGCCAGTCGCTTCATAATCGCTAGTCAAATTGCCCAGGTAAAGCCCAGTTTCCCAGCAGAAGCGGTGGGACTTCAGAGAATACACATATCGCCGCTTCAGTAAGCTCCCATCCCCCTCATCATGGTCATGTTGCTCAGAGGGAGTTACGGGGCATCATCAACGCAGCTTCCAGTCGCTTCATAATCGCTATTCGAATTGCCCAGGTAAAGCCCAGTTTCCCAGCAGAAGCGGTGGGACTTCAGAGAATACACAGATCACCGCTTCAGTAACCTCCGGTCCCCTCCCATATTCGTGTTGCTTAGAGGAAGTTCCGGAGCATCATCAAGGCAGCAGCCGCTCGCCTCATATCTGCTGGTCGAATAGTCCAGATAAGGCCCAAATTCCCAGCAAAAGCGGAGGGACTTGCAGACTAGTTTCAGAGAATACACAGATGGCATCTTCAGTAAGACCCCATTCCCCCCCCCCATGTTAGTGATGCTCAGAGGGAGTTCTGGGGCATCAACAATGCAGCAGCCGCTCGCTTTATACCTTCTGGTAGAATTGCACAGGCGCGGCCCAATTCTTTCCAGCAGAAGCTGCGGTTCTCGCAGATGAACATAATCAGTAAAGCCCCATTCCCCTCCCATGTTAATGATGCTCAGAGGGAGTTCCGGGGCATCATCAACGTAGCAGACGCTCGCTTCATACCCGCTGGTCGAATTGCCCAGGCGAAGCCCAACTCTATCTAGCGGAAGCTGCGGTACTCGCAGATGAACATAATCAGTAAAGCCCCATTCCCCTCCCATGTTAATGATGCTCAGAGGGAGTTCCGGGGCATCATCAACGCAGCAGACGCTCGCTTCATACCCGCTGGTTGAATTGCCCAGACGAGGCTCAAGTCTTTCTCTGCGGTACTCGAAGTCGCTGTCGTGCTAACCCTGCTGATCCTAGAATCAGGGAACAGAATCTAGAGATTTGTAAGATAGTCGACAGCACAAGAGGAGCAAATGTTTGGATCACCTCAAGCACAGGAACAGGGCGAATTGGTCCAGCTGAGGCTCAACTCTTTCCAGCAGAAGCTGCGGTACTCGCAGACGAACATAATGAATCCCGTCGTCCTAACCCTTCTGATCGCATAATCAGGGAACTGAATCTAGAGATTAGTAAGATAGTTGAGGAGAACAAGAGGTAAATACGCATAGTTGGATCACCTCAACCACAGGAACAGGTAAATTGAGGTCAACAATAAGAGCCCTCTCGAACTCCGCTAAAAGGGGGATTTGACAATGGCATTGCATCGTACCAGTTTAGCTTTGCCGTTGGCATCGTTAAGGACTTTCTTCTATGGTGAGCGATTCCAAAGAGATTCGTACTAGGTAACTTAACATATATGTATTTTTTCTTAAAACTTCTTATTTTTCCATCAGTTAGGGTCCATTTTCACACGCTCCTTTAAATTAAAAGATAAAATGAGCCCAAATTTTATTTTGGCGTCGATTTTCACGTTTAACTTACATTTTGTTGGGGGCTATTTTCAAGGGGCTTATATTAATTATGAAGTGTCGGCTCACATTTATGGCCCTATACCATTTGAAATTTGGGGTTCAATTTCCTGGGACCCATGTTCATACCGTCGAATGAAACAGGGAGTTCTCCGACACTAACGAAATTTTAGACAAACATGAGCCCAAATTTTATTTTGGCGTCGATTTTCACGTTTAACTTACATTTTGTTGGGGGCTATTTTCAAGGGGCTTATATTAATTATGAAGTGTCGGCTCACATTTATGGCCCTATACCATTTGAAATTTGGGGTTCAATTTCCTGGGACCCATGTTCATACCGTCGAATGAAACAGGGAGTTCTCCGACACTAACGAAATTTTAGACAAACATTTTTTTCTTTCGACTCTAAAAATTTTTCTTTAAATGTCAATAATAAGATTAGAGGCTATCGTCACAACGCTTCTGATTAATTCGGATTTATTTGATTTTAAAGAAAATACTTTATAATAAAGATGAATTTCGGTTGTCTAGATTTTTGTTCTAGAGGAAAGTATTTTTTTTTTGAGTGTATAACTTGCAATATATCATTTCTATTTATTTCTTTAATGTATGGACTTCATACTATGTAACCCATGTTAATAATGCTTGTCATCCAATCCACCCTATTATACCATTTCATTAATAAGAAAATAGAGTTAATTCAGTGGGAGTTGTATGACATGAAGTAAAGTTAATGTTCCTCATAATTGTTATTATAAAATTGTAAAAAACAAAAGCATAAAGTTGTCTTTTACACTTGTCATAATGTCGTAAAGGAGACGGGAAGATACAGAGTGTCTTCGCAAATATTGGCCTGAGTAGATGTGGCCATGTCAGACTGTCCGTGTGACTTAGGTCGAAAACCTTAGTTGTTAGTACCTTCATTTTTTTGTATTTATTTTCATAATTTATTATGATTTTAAATAAACTAATAATAATAATAATAATAATGTCCGTGTGACTGTGAACAAATTTTTGTAATCAAAGTCTAGGTTGCAGTTTTAGTACAATCGACTTCCGATTTGGCTCAAGTATGTATTTTGGGTCATAATAAAATCCTATTGATTTTGAAAATAGAAATCCGTTCAGATTTAGATATAGCTCCCATATATATATTTCACCCGATTTACACACCCATATGAGCACAGAGGCCAGAAGCTTACTCTGATTTTCGTCAAATTTTGTACAGGGAGTAAAGTTAGCATTTATATACACGCAAAAAAATAATTCTTTCCTCCAAAACGAAATTTTAGACAAACAAAGTTCGTTTCTCATTTGCTTTTCGCTGTAAGGAAGTGTATTTGGAAGAAAAGTATATACTTTTTGTGATAAACGTTTATTCTTTTCCAGGATGTAAAAACAATTTCATAAAGACTAGCTCAAAAAAAAACTTTATTTTCTTGCTAATTGCATTGTCCCTCACATCTTTCTCACATCCACGAGGATTTTTAGTTCTTAACACCTTTTCCTGTAATACCAACAATGTAGAAGAAATTATACGATTTTATAAATTTTTAAAATTTGTTTACCTTTCGCCTGGACGGAGAATCGAACCGCGGACCATGCACTTTGTAAGCCAACACACTAACCACTGAGCTATGTACCTGTTATGGCCATCAATAGATAATTATCCATATAAGTTATATTTATATAGCATAGCTTGCGGCGCCCACGAACCGAATAAACAAAGTTTATTTAACAGAAACAAACATTTAGTTTGGCACCGTGGAGCAGTGGTAGCTACGTCCGACTCTCATGCCAAGGGTTGTGGGTTCGATCCCTGCTTCGGCCAAAGTTTTTTTTTTTTGCTTTTGTTTTTTTTATACCCTCCATCATAGGATGGGGGTATATTAACTTTGTCATTCCGTTTGTAACACATCGAAATATTGCTCTAAGACCCCATAAAGTATATATATTCTGGGTCGTGGTGAAATTCTGAGTCGATCTGAGCATGTCCGTCCGTCCGTCCGTCCGTCCGTCCGTCCGTCCGTCCGTCCGTCCGTCTGTTGAAATCACGCTAACTTCCGAACGAAACAAGCTATCGACTTGAAACTTGGCACAAGTAGTTGTTATCGATGTAGGTCGGATGGTATTGAAAATGGGCCCTATCGGTCCACTTTTACGTATAGCCCCCATATAAAGGGACCCTCAGATTTGGCTTGTGGAGCCTCTAACAGAAGCATATTTCATCCGATCCGGCTGAAATTTGGTACATGGTGTTGGTATATGGTCTTTAACAACCATGCAAAAATTGGTTCACATCGGTCCATAATTATATATAGCCCCCATATAAACCGATCCCCAGATTTGGCTTGCGGAGCCTAAAAGAGAAGCAAATTTCATCCGATCCGGCTGAAATTTGGTACATGATGTTGGTATATGGTCTCTGACAACCGTGCAAAAATTGGTCCACATCGGTCCATAATTATATATAGCCCCCATATAAACCGATCCACAGATTTGGCTTGCGGAGCCTAAAAGAGAAGCAAATTTCATCCGATCCGGCTCAAATTAGGTACATGATGTTGGTATATGGTCTCTAACAACCATGCAAAAATTAGTCCATATCGGTCCTTAATTATATATAGCCCCCATATAAACCGATCCCCAGATTTGGCTTGCGGAGCCTCAAAGAGAAGCAAATTTCATCCGATCCGGCTGAAATTTGGTACATGATGTTGGTATATGGTATCTAACAACCATGCAGAAATTGGTCCACATCGGTTCATAATTATATATAGCCCCCATATAAACCGATCCCAAATTTGGCTTGCGAAGTCTCCAAGAGAAGCAAATTTCATCCAAGCCGGTTGTAATTTGGAACATGGTGTTAGTATATGATCTTTAACAACCGTGCCAGAATTGGTCCACATCGGTCCATAATTATATATAGCCCGCATATAAAACGTTCTCCAGATTTGACCTCCGGAGCCTCTTGGAGGAGAAAAATTCATCCGATCCGGTTCAAATTAGGAACGTGGTGTTAGTATATGGTCGCTAACAACCATACCAAAATTGGTCCAATCACACAATCGGTTCATAATCATGGTTGCCACTAGAGCCAAAAAATAATCTACCAAAATTTTATTTCTATAGAAAATTTTGTCAAAATTGTATTTCTATATACAATTTTGTCAAAATTTTATTTCTAGAGAAAATTTTGTTAAAATTTTATTCGGTTCATAATAAAATTTTCATCATTTTCAAAATTTTATTTCTATAGAAAATTTTGTCAAAATTTTATTTCTATAGAAAATTTTGTTCAAATTTAATTCGGTTCATAATCATGGTTGCCACTCGAGCCACAAATAATCTACCAAGATTTTATTTCTATAGAAAATTTTGTCAAAAGTTTATTTCTATAGAAAATTTTGTTAAAATTTTATTTCTGTAGAAATTTGTGTCAAAATTTTCTTTCTATAGAATATTTTGTCAAAATTTTTATTTCTATAGAAAATTTTGTGAAAATTTTATTTCTATACAAAATTTTGTTAAAATTTTATTTCTGTAGAAAATTTTGTCAAAATTGTATGTCTATTTTGTCAAACTGAATTATATACGTATTGGATCGATCTTTTTTGATTAAATATATACCACGTATGGACTTACATACAATTTATAAGATGGTGTTAGGAGGTTTTAAGATACCTTGCCATCGGCAAGCGTTACCGCAACTTAAGTAATTCGATTGTAGATGGCAGTGTTTAGAAGAAGTTTCTACGCAATCCATGATGGAGGGTACATAAGCTTCGGCCTGGCCGAACTTACGGCCGTATATACTTGTTTAATTTAATTTACATACAATGTTCCTACTAGTAAAGTTCCATTTGAATGGTACTTTACTTACTTTATTTTATTTATATATGGTTTGTGCTTTAATATTTTTTAACTAATTTCGTGCCACTAACGTTTAAGTATCATCCATTTTAATTATATTTATTAATAATAATAATAATAATAGGTGGAGCTTAAAAACTAAAGTTGTTTTTTTTTTTGTCGTTATCCTAGATGTGTGTTTCTTTTAATAATTGTGGCTGTTTAATTAGTTTAATCCATACTTTGCAATTACATTTCATCAGTTGCAAATTAATTTTTTGAATTTTTAATTTTGTTAAAGGTACCTAATTTACACAGTAGTTCTTTTCCATTGTTTTTCGTTATACTAAAAATGTATAATTGTTTTTTTTTTTTTTTGTAAAAGAAAAAAAAAATAAAGGAGAGAAAAGTAAAAAAGGGAAAGTGAAAAAGAATAAAGAGAAGAACAATATTTTAATGAAACTTAGCATTAAATTTAAAACATGTTTTTAGTACATATATTAAAACCAGCATACATATTAATGATATTGTAATCAATTTTTTTGTTTGTTTTTAAATTTATATTAAAATTTTAAATTTATATCAAAATCCGTGGTTAAGCAATATTTTATTATATTATATATTTGTATATTGGTGGAAAAAAATCGAATAAAAATTCTTTAGCCATACAGAAAAAAATCCCAATTTCCAAATCGAAATTTATAGCCTGAGCCTTCCTTATCTTAAGAGAAATATTTTTCCTAGACACCCCCGAGAGAAAAACTCTGCCTATATTCCTCAATCCACAGATTAAGGAACAGAGGGTCAGAGAAAAGTTCGGTGATCCAGATAGCTCAGCGAATCTTTCCTTCCCTTCTAGGAAGCAATTTTCATGGAATCGATTAAAATTCGTCTATTGGAAAACCTCCACAAACATGTGTTCCTTATCAATTCATAATTAATGCAGTCCCCATATATACACACTACAAATAATATTTCTGATACGATAACGAAAATAATTGATCCAATTAATTATACCCTCCACCATAGGATGGGGGGGTATATTAACTTTGTCATTCCGTTTGTAACACATCGAAATATTGCTCTAAGACCCCATAAAGTATATATATTCTGGGTCATGGTGAAATTCTGAGTCGATCTGAGCATGTCCGTTCGTCCGTTCGTCCGTCCGTCCGTCCGTCCGTCCGTCCGTCCGTCTGTTGAAATCACGCTAACTTCCGAACGAAACAAGCTATCGACTTGAAACTTGGCACAAGTAGTTGTAATTGCTGTAGGTCGGATGGTATTGCAAATGGGCCATATCGGTCCACTTTTACGTATAGCCCCCATATAAACGGACCCCCAAATTTGGCTTGCGAAGCCTCTAAGAGAAGCAAATTTCATCCGCTACGGCTGAAATTTGGTAAATGGTGTTAGTATATGGTCTCTAACAACCACGCAATAATTGGTCCACATCGGTCCATAATTATATATAGCCCCCATATAAACCGATCCCCCGATTTGGCTTGCGAGGCCCCTAAGAGAAGCAAATTTCATCCGATACGGCTGAAATTTGGTACATGGTGTTAGTATATGGTCTCTAACAACCATGCAAAAATTGGTCTACATCGGTTCATAATTATATATAGCCCCCATATAAACCGATCCCCAGATTTGGCTGGCGAGGCCTCTAAGAGAAGCATATTTCATCCGATCCGGCTGAAATTTGGTACATGGTGTTAGTATATGGACTCTAACAACCATGCAAAAATTGGTCCACATCGGTCCATAATTATATATAGCCCCCATATAAACCGATCCCCAGATTTGGCTGGCGAGGCCTCTAAGAGAAGCAAATTTCATCCGATCCGGCTGAAATTTGGTACATGGTGTTAGTATATGGACTCCAACAACCATGCAAAAATTGGCCCACATCGGTCCATAATTATATATAGCCCCTATATAAACCGATCCCCCGATTTGGCTTGCGAAGTCTCCAAGAGAAGCAAATTTCATCAAATCCGGTTGTAACTTGGAACATGGTGTTAGTATATGATCTTTAACAACCGTGCAAGAATTGGTCCATATCGGTCCATAATTATATATAGCCCCCATATAAAGCGTTCTGCAGATTTGACCTCCGGAGCCTCTTGGAGGAGCAAAATTCATCCGATCCGGTTCAAATTAGGAAAAAATAATCTACCAAAATTTATTTCTATAGAAAATTTTGTCAAAATTTTATTTCTATAGAAAATTTTGTCAAAATTTTATTTCTATAGAAAATTTTGTCAAAATTTTATTTCTATAGAAAATTTTGTTCAAATTTTATTCGGTTCATAATCATGGTTGCCACTCGAGCCAAAACTAATCTACCAAGATTTTATTTCTATAGAAAATTTTTGTCATAAGTTTATTTCTATAGAAAATTTTGTTAAAATTTTATTTCTGTAGAAATTTTTGTCAAAATTTTCTTTCTATAGAAAATTTTGTCATACAATTTAGAAGATGGTGTTAGGAGGTTTTAAGATGCCTTGACATCGGCAAGCGTTACCGCAACTTAAGTAATTCGATTGTGGATGGCAGTGTTTAGAAGAAGTTTCTACGCAATCCATGATGGAGGGTACATAAGCTTCGGCCTGGCCGAACTTACGGCCGTATATACTTGTTTTACATATATTCCAGATATATTCGGAAGATTCCGAAAAAATGTTCAACATTACATTGTACTATATAAAATTTTGAACTGTAAAATGTGTCTTATTAAAGACCTAAAGTCAGAAAAGAACAGTGTTTGATATAAACGAAATGGACTGTGTTGTTATTTCAAAAATAATTTTTTTTTTTTGAAAAAATAAAAATTTTGTAACAAACGAATTTTTTTGGTGATAAAAGTTTAAAATTTTCGAAGCAATTCAAAAAACTCTAACAAAAGAAAAACGTTTTCGGTACACGTTTTCCAAACGTTTTTTTTCTTTGCGTGTATAGCTCTCATATATATCGAAAATGTAGATCTACACAGTGGTACAGGGTATAATACTGTCGATCCCGCCCGACTTTAGATTTTCTCTATTTGGTATTTCTAATTTATTATGTGATTGATATGACAATAATTTTCCATTACAAAATTAACCAATTAAAATTAATTGGATCATTTAATTTCGTCATTGGATTACACAAATAAATTTTTGTCTGAGCTTTTTTGTTTTTTTTTTTTTTGAGTGTAGCCATCTTTACTCTATAGAGGTATTTAATGTTGTTTCTTTCTCTCCCTTAAATGTTTCGAATTATTTTGATCGTTGCACCTGAGTTAAAGTCATTTCAAATAATGACAAAGAAAATGTGGCCACACTTGAGAAGCATGAAATTAGCTCCAGGATAGTTACATAGTTAATTTGGGTACTATGACATTGTAGAAAAATATACGAAATTTCATCATAATGGCTTCACTGGTGTCGAAAGTCGAAACAAGGGAAAGATTTTTGCAGGAAATTTCTTTTTAACTCGAATGAGAAAACATTAGAGAACAGTATGTTTTATAGGCGCTATAGGATTTCTATATGTTTGGCGATTTTTCGAATTTTAAATTTGGGCTTCCACTTAAAAAATTTAACTTACAAATAAAAAAAGACCATGAGTAATTTTGAGAAAACCGTACCTGTAACGAAAAAGAAAAGAAATAATTATTGAAAAATGTATGAAAATTAATAATAAAAAAAAATAATAAAATTTTTCTACGGATATCCTGAAATATTTTTGTTTTTGACTTTGACTTTGTAGTTAGCAATTGAACTACTTATGTTTAATCCACATACACAGATTGAAGTTATGAGTCTCTGCGTGCCAGCCCAGACAAAATTTTCTATAGAAATAAAATTTTAAAAAAATTTCTAAAGAAATAAAATTTTGACAACATTTTATATAGAAATACAATTTTAAAAAAATTTTCTATAAAACTAACATTTTGACAAAGTTTTCTATAGTAATAACATTTTTACAAAATTTTCTATAGAAATAAAATTTTAATAAAATTATCTATAGAAACAAAATTTTAATAAAATTTTCTATAGAAATAAAATTTTGACAAAAATTTTTATAGAAATAAAATTTTGACACAATTTTGTATAGAAATAAAATGTTGACAAAATTTTCGATAGAAATAAAATGTTGACAAAATTTCTATAAAAATAACATTTTAACAAAGTTTTCTATAGTAATAACATTTTTACAAAATTTTCTATAGAAATAAAATTTTGAAAAAAATTTCCATAGAAATAAAATGTTGACAAAATTTTCTGTAGAAATAAAATTTTGACAAAATTTTATATAGAAATAAAATGTTGACAAAATTTTATATAGAAATAAAATTTTGACAAAATTTTATATAGAAATAAAATTTTGACAAAATTTTCTATAAAAATAACATTTTGACAAAGTTTTCTATAGTAATAACATTTTTACAAAATTTTCTATAGAAATAAAATTTTAATAAAATTATCTATAGAAACAAAATTTTAATAAAATTTTCTATAGAAATAAAATTTTGACAAAAATTTTTATTTCTATAAAATTTTGACACAATTTTGTATAGAAATAAAATTTTGACAAAATTTTCGATAGAAATAAAATGTTGACAAAATTTCTATAAAAATAACATTTTAACAAAGTTTTCTATAGTAATAACATTTTTACAAAATTTTCTATAGAAATAAAATTTTGAAAAAAATTTCCATAGAAATAAAATGTTGACAAAATTTTCTGTAGAAATAAAATTTTGACAAAATTTTATATAGAAATAAAATGTTGACAAAATTTTATATAGAAATAAAATTTTGACAAAATTTTATATAGAAATAAAATTTTGACAAAATTTTCTATAAAAATAACATTTTGACAAAGTTTTCTATAGTAATAACATTTTTACAAAATTTTCTATAGAAATAAAATTTTAATAAAATTATCTATAGAAACAAAATTTTAATAAAATTTTCTATAGAAATAAAATTTTGACAAAAATTTTTATAGAAATAAAATTTTGACACAATTTTGTATAGAAATAAAATTTTGACAAAATTTTCGATAGAAATAAAATGTTGACAAAATTTCTATAAAAATAACATTTTAACAAAGTTTTCTATAGTAATAACATTTTTACAAAATTTTCTATAGAAATAAAATTTTGAAAAAATTTTCCATAGAAATAAAATGTTGACAAAATTTTCTGTAGAAATAAAATTTTGACAAAATTTTATATAGAAATAAAATGTTGACAAAATTTTATATAGAAATGAAATTTTGACAAAATTTTATATAGAAATAAAATTTTGACAAAATTTTCTATAAAAATAACATTTTGACAAAGTTTTCTATAGTAATAACATTTTTACAAAATTTTCTATGGAAATAAAATTTTAATGAAGTTTTCTATAGAAATAAAATTTTAACAAAATTTTCTATAGAAATAAAATTATAATAAAATTTTCTATAGAAATAAAATTTTAATAAAATTTTCTATAGAAATAAACCTGTGACAAAATTTGCTTTAGGGATAAAATTTAACAAAATTTTCTATAGGAATAAAAATTTGACAAAGTTTTCCATAGAAATAAAATGTTGACAAAATTTTCTATAAAAATAATATTTTGCAAAGTTTTCGATAGTAATAACATGTTTACAAAATTTTCTATGAAATAAAATTTTGACAAAATTTTCTATAGTAATAACATTTTTACAAAATTTTCTATAGAAATAAAATGTTGACACAATTTTCTATAGAAATAAAACTGTGACAAAATTTTCTATAGAAATAAAATGTTAACAAAATTTACTATAGAAATAAAATTTTGACAAAATATTCTATAGAAAAAAAATTTTGACAAAATTTTATATAAAAATAAAATTTTGAAAAAATTTTCTATAAAAATAAAATTTTGACAAAGTTTTCTATAGTAATAACATTTTTACAAAATTTTCTATAGAAATAAAATTATAATAAAATTTTCTATAGAAATAAATTAATAACATTTTCTATAGAAATAAAATGTTGACACAATTTTCTATAGAAATCAAACTGTGACAAAATTTAGTTTAGGAATAAAATTTAACAAAATTTTCTATAGGAATAGAATTTTGACAAAATTTTCCATAGAAATAAAATTTTGACAACATTCTCTATAGAAATAAAATTTTGACAAAATTTTCTATAAAAATAACATTTTGCAAAGTTTTCTATAGTAATAACAATTTTACAAAATTTTCTATGGAAATAAAATTTTAATAAAATTTTCTATAGATATAAAATTTTAATAAAATATTCTATAGAAATAAAATGTTGACACAATTTTCTATAGAAATAAAACTGTGACAAAATTTTCTATAAAAATAAAATTTTAACAAAATTTACTATAGAAATAAAATTTTGACAAAATATTCTATAGGAATAAAATTTTGACAAAATTTTATATAGAAATAAAATTTTGACAACATTTTCTATAAAAATAACATTTTGACAAGGTTTTCTATAGCAATAACATTTTTAGAAAATTTTCTATAGAAATAAAATTTTAATAACATTTTCTATAGAAATAAAATGTTGACACAATTTTCTATAGAAATAAAACTGTGACAAAATTTGCTTTAGGAATAAAATTTTGACAAAATTTTCCATAGAAATAAAATTTTGACAAAATTCTCTATAGAAATAAAATTTTGCAAAGTTTTCTATAGTAATAACAATTTTACAAAATTTTCTATGGAAATAAAATTTTAATAAAATTTTCTATGGAAATAATAAAATTTTCTATGGAAATAAAATTTTAATAAAATTTTCTATAGATATAAAATTTTAATAAAATATTCTATAGAAATAAAATGTTGACACAATTTTCTATAGAAATAAAACTGTGACAAAATTTTCTATAAAAATAAAATTTTAACAAAATTTACTATAGAAATAAAATTTTGACAAAATATTCTATAGGAATAAAATTTTGACAAAATTTTATATAGAAATAAAATTTTGACAACATTTTCTATAAAAATAACATTTTGACAAGGTTTTCTATAGTAATAATATTTTTAAAAAATTTTCTATAGAAATAAAATTTTAATAAAATTTTCTATAGCAATAAAATGTTGACACAATTTTCTATAGATATAAACCTGTGACAAAATTTGCTTTAGGAATAAAATTTTGACAAAGTTTTCTATAGAAATAAAATTTTCCATAGAAATAAAATTTTGGCAAAATTTTATATAGAAATAAAATTTTGACAAAATTTTCTATAAAAACAACATTTTGACAAAGTTTTCTATAGTAATAACATTTTTATAAATTTTCTATAGAAATAAAATTTTAATAAAATTTTCTATAGAAATAAAATTTTAATAAAATTTTCTATAGAAATAAAATGTTGACACAATTTTCTATAGAAATTAAACTGTGACAAAATTTGCTTTAGGAATAAAATTTTGACAAAATTTTCTATAGTAATAAAATTTTAACAAAATTTGCTATAGAAATACAATTTTACCAAAATTTTCTATAGAAAAAAAAAATTTACAAGATTTTCTATAGAAAAAAAATTGACAAAATTTACTATGAAAATAACATTTTGATAAAGTTTTCTATAGTAATAAAATTTTTACAAAATTTTGTTATTTTCTATAAAAAACAAAAAATAAATTTTTTCACAAAATTTTGTATAGAAATAAAATTTTGACAAAATTTTTCAAAAAAAGGTCAACGATAATCATCCAAAAATAAAATTTTCTATAGAAATAAAATTTTGACAAAATTTTCTATAGAAATAGAATTTTGACAAAATTTTCTATAGAAATAAAATTTTGACAAAATTTTCTATAGAAATAGAATTTTGACAAAATTTTCTATAGAAATAAAATTTTGATAAAATTTTCTATAGAAGTAAAATTTTGACAAAATTTTCTATAGAAGTAAAAAATTGTAAAATTTTCTCCAAATATTCGTAGATTATTTTTGGCATCCACAGTTGCCACTCGAGCCAAGAATTTGTAATTTTTAATTAATTTTTTTAGTTAATGTTGATCTTCATACAAAAATCTAAAAATATCCAGTGTAGTCATATCGTTTGGTTTTTATATTTTAAACTGCAACTTAGTCATCTATTTAGCCCATTAAAAATTATATTCTTCGTATTCTGTTTTACTTCCTTCATAAAGGAACCAACAAATAATTTCTAATTAAAATCCTTTGTAATTATTCTTTTGTGCTCATCCGCAATTAAAGTCACTATTAAATAATAGGAAATGTCCTTACACCAAGAGATACTCAAACTCGAACAGAGAACCAGGTAGCATCTGTCGCTATTCCCTTCTATTTATCTGCAGACAAAATAGTTACACAAAGTTGTATCTCTATGCTTGCTTTTCTGGAGTTTTTTTTTTAAGGGTTTTTTTTCATCGAAACCAAAAGAGAATGGCAAGAGTTATAGTGAAGTTTCAGGTGTTTTCTAAGATTTTTTCAAAAACAATGGCCATCACTATGAAAGCCATATAGCATTGAGGATGACATGCTTGCTGCTGGTTAGTTGACTGGATGGTTGCTTGGCTCTTTGAGTTGAAGTTGGCCCGGGTTAGTCTTGTAGTTGCTTGCATTTTAGCATAGCAATTAATAATACGCTGAAAGCGGAAAAAGCTAAACGGAAGTTAACATAAAAGAATGAAATGCTCTTTTGTTCAAGCAAATAAAATGCGTACCCCCTCAAGAAAGCCGGGAAAAAGTTTTATGGGGGGGTTCTTTGTTGGCATAAAGGTCAACATGGCTACCATTGATTTGGAAAACTTTTAGTGCTGAAGGTCTTGAAGTGCTGAATTGCTTTGAGTTCAATGTTAGATGTCATACAGGAAGTTTATGTGCTGCCAGGTGAAGTGGATAAAGAGTTTCATTTGTTATTTCCGATGTCAAAAACTTCAAGGTTATTTTGTCTAATGCTAATTGGGCAATATATTGAGGAAAATATGGTGATAAGTGAGATTGAGATAACCTTAGGTCATAGTGGGACCAGCATACATTCAATATTGCATGAATATTTGGCAGTCAAAAAAAATTGATGGCTTTGGATCACAAAATTTGATGAAAATTTTACTACAAATCTACCAAATTTAAAAATCTTATTTTGAAGTTTTTGATCCAATTTTTGTGGCTAGTACATTTTCGCAACAATTTTGTCAATATTTTATTTCCATAGAAAATTGCTTCAACATTTTATTTCTATAGAAAACTTTGCCAAATTGTATTTTTATAGAAAATTTTGTCAAAAAAATACTTCTGTATAAAAATTTGTAAAATTTTATTTCTACAGAAAATTTTGTCAAAATTTTATTTCTATAGAACATTTTCTCAAAATAGTATTTCTATAGAGAATTTTGTCAAAATTTTATTTCTATAGAGAATTTTGCCATAATTTCTATAGAAAATTTTGGAAAAATTGTATTTTTATAGAAAGTTTTTCAATTTTTTATTTCTATAGAAAATTTTGTAAAAATTGTATTTTTATATAAAATTTTGTCAAAAATTAATATCTACATAACATTTGGTCAAAATTTTATTTATATAGAAAATTTTGTAAAATTTTTATTTCAATAGAGAATTTTGTCAAGATTTTATTTCATAAAAAATTTTGTCAAATTTTTATTTCTATAAAAAATTTTGTCAAAATTTTATTTCTATAGAAAATTTTCTAAAAATGTTATTTCAACAGACAATTTTGTCAAAATTTTATTTCTATAGAGAATTTTGCCATAATTTCTATAGAAAATTTTGGCAAAATTGTAGTTTTATAGAAAGTTTTGTAAATTTTTTATTTTATAGAAAATTTTGTCAAAATTTTATTTCTATATAAAATGTTATCAAAAATTAATATCTACATAAAATTTGGTCAAAATTTTATTTATATAGGAAATTTTTTCAAAATTTTATTTCTGTAGAGAATTTTGTCAAATTTTTATTTCTATGGAAAATTCTGGTAATATTTTATTTCATAACAAATTTTGTCAAATTTTTATTTCTATAAAAAATTTTGTCAAAATTTTATTTCTATAGAAAATATTGTTAAAATTTTAGTTCTATAGAAATTTGTCTCAAAATTTTAGTTCTTTAGAAAATTTTCTCAAAATTTTAGTTCTATATAAAATTTTATCAAAAATTAATTTCTATATAAAATTTTATCAAAAATTAATTTCTACATAAAATGTGGTCGAAATTTTATGTAATAGAAATTTTGTTTAAATTTTTATTTCAATAGAAAATTTTGTCAAATTTTTATTCCTATAAAAAATTGCTTCATCATTTTATTTCAATATAAAATTTAGTAACAAAAATATTTTTACATAAAATTTGATCAAAATTTTATTTATATAAAAATTTAAGTAGGTGATAGTTAGATGCGAATATATTCCAAAATCTTCCAAAAACTATCTACCAAACAGTAAAAATTCTACCAGTTTTAGTAGAATTCTACAAAGTGTGGCAACCGTCAAATCCACCATTTCAAATCCACCTTTAGTAGATTTTGAGCCTAATGGGGATGGGCTCTATGAGAAATTCCAGAAATTTCCCTTTTCAATTTTTAAATTAAATTTATTAACTCACGATACAAATTCAAAACTCATATTCGTATCTAAGCCATTCACTTTGTATACATTTCACATGAACAATAAAACTTTCCGTCAAATCACACAAATGCTTCTTCATGGTGAATGGAGCAAACTTAATACGATATGGAAAAATTTTCAATGAAAATTGGCACTCTTCATTCAGTGAACGATTTTGCAACTCATAACGCCGATTAGGGGATTTATGTTTATGCCCCATACAGATTTATGAAGAGCTGGTGATATCTGTGTTGGAAAAATCCATAACTAAATAAAAACTTTATTTAGAAATTAATTCAAAAACCCTGGGAGAGTGGTGGAATAGACGGACAGACGGACAGACATTGGCAAAACACTGTTATAGGGACTCATCTAAACAATAGTCCATGACTCTGATGCCATTGAGACTAAGTCTGCTATCTTTCCTTTAACAGTTTTTGAGCCTTTGGCGGCTTATTCACCCAGTCATTGCCATTCACTTAGAATTTTGGGAAGCAGAGCTCTCACTCAACTAACAAGACAAAAACGAAAAAATGATAACTGTTAAATTGACACGTTTAGTCAACGACCATGACTGTGACTGCAATGGCGGTTGCCTGAATAGCGACGTCTGACGGTTGCGGCTACGAACTTGCTTTCAATTCAACTGGATTTGGAACTTGCTGGTTGTTTAGCCTGTTTCCATCATCCTCTTCATCTTCTTCTTTTGTTATCAAACAGTGTCAAGCAAAATTATTATAACCTCCACCAAACTTTTATTTCTATAGAAAATTTTGTTAAAATGTTATTTCTATAGAAAATTTTGTCTAAATTTTACTTCTATATAAAATTTTGTCAAACTTTTATTTCTTTAGAAATTTTTGCCAAAATTTTATTTCTATAGAAAATTTTGTCAAACTTTTATTTCGTTAGAAATTTTTGTCAAAAATTTTATTTCAATTGGAAATCTTATAAAAATTTTATTTTTATAGAAAATTATATCAAAATTTTATTTGTAGAGAACAATTTTTTAAAATTTGATTTCTATAGACAGTTTTCTCAAAATTTTGTTTCTATAGAAAATTTCATTTCTATGAAAAATTGTGGCAAGATTTTATTTCTATAGAAAATTTTGTCAAAATTTTATTTCTATAGAAAATTTGGTCAAAATTTTATTTCCATAGAAATTTTTCTCAAAATTTTATTTCTATGGAAAATTTTGTAAAAATTTTATTTCTATAGATAAGTTCTTAAAAATTTTTGCTTCTACAGAAAATTTTAACTAAATTAAATTTCTATAGAAAATTTTGTCAAAATTTCTAATATTCGTTTTCTTTGTTTTTTTTTTTTTTGTATAATTAGCAACAATCAAAATGCAATTATTATTTCACTTTTTCATCCTTTCAAAATTTATTTCTATGGAATATTTTGTCAAAATTTTATTTATATCGAAAATTTTCTGGAAATTTTATTTCTATAGAAGATTTTATTTCTATAGCAAATTTTGTCAAAATTTTATTTCTATAGAAAATTTTGTCAAAATATTATTTGTATAGAAAATTTTGTCAAAATTTTATTTCTATAGGAAATTAAGTCAAAATTTTATTTCTATAGGAAATTAAGTCAAAATTTTACTTCTACAGAAAATTTTGTCAAAATTTTATTTCTATAGAAAATTTTGCCAAAAATTTATTTGTATAGAAAATTTTGTCAAAATTTTATGTCCATAGAAAATTTTGTCAACATTTTATTTCTATGGAAAATTTTCTTTAAATTTTATTTCTATAGAAAATTTTGCCAAAATTTAATTTTTATAGAAAATTTTGTAAAAATTTTATTTCAATTGGAAATCTTATAAAAATTTCATTTCAATAGAAAATTTTGTTAAAATTTTATTTCCATATATATAAATCGCAATTTTTACTCAAATTTTCTCCCTGTTTCAATAATTTTCCTTGACACTGTAGATATTTATGCTCACGCTTGGTGAGTGACAGATTTTTCTGTAGTATTTTCGCGTTTTTCATTTTCACATTTTCTTTAACATTCGTTTATGGCTGCGATAGCGTTTTGCCATTGCAAATTATTTGTAATTTTCAATGTTTCATGTCTTTGCGTTTGTCGTTATGGAGACTTTTGTGCCGTATCGTCAGTTTTCCGTTGTGGAGCATCATTTCGTCTGGCAAATAGTTTGCTATATTTGGCGCTTCTGCTATTGTAAATTCGTTGATGACGTTAATGATCATTATTTAATAGCTAAAATTATTACTTGGAACTTTGAAACGTTCATCAGCACTTTAATAAAATGTAATATATATAGTAGTAAATATTATAATGATTGTTTACTGAAACAATAACAGTCATTGGCCAATTTTCGAAAACAATCAATGGGATATTGATTAGTTAAAAATTATGCCACTGGAGTACTGAATAGGATGGCTCATATGGAGCAAGACTTATGTGTCAAAAAACAATTTTTCCACAATTCTATTTCTATAGAAAATTTTGTGCAAATTTTATTTTTATAGAAAATTTGGTCAAAATTTCATATCTATAGAAAATTATGTCAAAATTTTATTTCTATAGAAAAATTTGTCAACATTTATTTTTATAGAAAAAATTTGTCAAAATTTCATTTCTATAGAAAATTTTGTCAAAATTTTATTTCAATAGAAAATTTTGTCAAATTTTTATTTCTATAGAAAATTTTGTCAACATTTTATTTCTATAGAAAATTTTGTCAAAATTTTATTTCTATAGAAAATTTTGTCAAAATTTTATTTCTATAGAAAATTTTGTCAAAATTTTATTTCTATAGAAAATTTTGTTAAATTTTTATTTCTATAGAAAATTTTGTCAAAATTTTATTTCTAGAGATAATTTTGTCAAAGTTTTATTTCTATAGAAAATTTTGTCAAAATTTTATTTCTATAGAAAGTTTGTCAAAATTTTATTTCTATAGAAAATTTTGTCAAAATTTTATATCTATAGAAAATTTTGTCAATATTTTATTTCTATAGAAAATTTTGTCAAATTTTTATTTCTATAGAAAATTTTGTCAAAATTTTATTTCTATAGAAAATTTTGTCAAAATGTTATTTCTATAGAAAATTTTGTCAGATTTTTATTTCTATAGAAATTTTTGTCAAATTTTTATTTCTATAGAAAATTTTATCAAATTTTTATTTCTATAGAAAATATTGTCAAATTTTTATTTCTATAGAAAATTTTGTCAAAATTTTATTTCTATAGAAAATTTTGTCAAATTTTTATTTCTATAGAAAATTTTGTCAAAACTTTATTTCTATAGAAAATTTTGTCAAAATTTTATTTCTATAGAAAATTTTGTCAAATTTTTATTTCTATAGAAAATTTTGTCAAAATTTCATTTCTATAGAAAATTTTGTCAAATTTTTATTTCCATAGAAAATTTTGTCAAAATTTTATTTCTATAGAAAATTTTGTCAAAATTTCATTTCTATAGAAAATTTTGTCAAATTTTTATTTTTATAGAAAATTTTGTCAAATTTTTATTTTTATAGAAAATTTTGTCAAAATTTTATTTTTATAGAAAATTTTGTCAAAATTTTATTTCTATAGAAAATTTTGTCAAATTTTTATTTTTATAGAAAATTTTGTCAAAATTTTATTTCTATAGGAAATTTTGTCAACATTTTATTTCTATACAAAATTTTATTTCTATACAAAATTTTATTTCTTTAAAAAATTTTCTCAAAATTTTATTTCTGTAGAAAATGTTGTCAAAATTTTATTTTTATAGAAAATTTTCTCAAAATTTTATTTCTATAGAAAATTTTGTCAAAATTTAATTTCTATAGAAAATTTTGTCAAAATTTAATTTCTATAGAGAATTTTATCAAAATTTACTTTAGTTCAGTTTACTTAATCCATAGATATTTTTCTTTGGGTGTAGTTTAAAAGAGATTGGTAACATTACCAGCATGCTTCACTCATGCCTTGTAATGGGGTGAATGGAGCACTGCATGAAGTAGATGGTGAATGTTTTCATCATTTGCTGACTACTTCGTTGCCTTTGCTGCTGTTTAGATGGCCAGTCTATTTGGTTGGGTTAGTAATCTGTCTTTCTGCTGTCTGGCCAAATAATTGGCTTTCAGTTTTCACAAGTTCAAGTATCTCCAGTTTTCTTCTTGCTGTTATTATCTTTTGTTTTCATTATATTTTTTTCGTATTTCTCGGCTTATTTGGTGGCAAGTAAATAATTGATAGTGGAAGATTATTATAAAATGCTTGTTTTTTTTTTTAACTCAGCTCACAAAATTCCCTGTATTGTTGTATTACGCAATGTCAAAAATTGAAAGAAGAAATAATTTCAGCCATAAATTTCAATTTTAAGTCCAATGATGCATTCATCCGTTTTATTATGTGACAGGAATTGAGGGAGTTTGTTGTGAACAAAAAAAAAATGGGTCAAAAGTTCAACAATTGTTTGGTTACGTAAATATTTCGCCTCAATAATTTGATGGTATTATGTATTTGTGTCATCATCCAAGAAAAGAAAGTGTTATTAAGTTTTGATTATTCAAAATTTTCAATTGACGATTGTTAAAGGGTGATACGGTCAAAATTTGGTCAAGGGAAAACGCGTGTAAATCGGTGAAATCGTTTATTTAAAAAATCAAATTAAATTTCTTTTTCAAGTTCAATTAGTATAAAATTCAGGAAAAATATTCAGTTAGCCTTTCGCTTTTCCAAATCCGAATTGCCGGGCCTCACGCTTGACACCTGCCATCAGATTTTGTACAGCCACCTTGTCCACCTTCTTCGCCGCAGAAAGCCAGTTTGCCTTGAACTGCTGCTCGTCCTTAGCAGTTTTTTTGGTCTTCTTTAGGTTCCGCTTGACAATAGCCCAGTATTTCTCAATTGGGCGGAGCTCTGGCGTGTTGGGAGGGTTCTTGTCCTAGGGAACCACCTGCACATTGTTGGCGGCGTACCACTCCATGGCCTTTTTACCGTTATGGCAAGATGCCAAATCCGGCCAAAACAGTACGGAACAACCGTGTTTCTTCAGGAAAGGCAGCAGACGTTTATTCAAACACTCTTTCACGTAAATTTCTTGGTTGACAGTCCCGGAAGCTATGAAAATGCTGCTTTTCAAGCCACAGGTACAGATGGCTTGCCAAACCAGATATTTCTTTGCGAACTTTGACAGTTTTATGTGCTTGAAAGTATCTGCTACCTTTCCCCTTCCTTTTGCCGTATAAAACTCCTGTCCTGGAAGCTGCTTGTAGTCGGCTTTGACGTAGGTTTCGTCGTCCATTACCACGCAGTCAAACTTCGTCAGCATCGTCGTGTACAGCCTCCGGGATCGCGCTTTGGCCGTCGTATTTTGTTTATCATCGCGATTTGGAGTCACTACCTTCTTGTAAGTCGATAGTCCGGCTCGTTTTTTGGCTCGATGCACGGTTGTAGACGATACACCCAGCTTATTTGCGGCATCTCGGAGAGAGAGAGGTTAGGGTTTCGCTTGAAACTACCGGCAACTCTCTTTGTCGTCGCAGCGGCTTCCGGTTTTCGATTTCCCCCCGATCCAGACGTCCTGGCTGTCGACAAACGTTCCCCAAACACTTTAATTACATTTGTAACGGTTGATTTGGCAACTTTTAGCGATTTTGCCAGCTTTGCGTGCGAGTAGCTCGGATTTTCGCGATGCGCGAGCAAAATTTTGATACGCTGCTCTTCTTGCTTGGACGGCATTTTGACAACTGAAGAGTGAATTCCAAAATCAAACTAGGAGCAACATTCTACACACACACACCTTCAAAATGAGGGGTGTTCAGGTTTTTTAAATGCAAAATTAAAGAAAGAAATACGTCAAGTTTATATTGACCAAATTTTGACCGTACACCCTTTATATATACTTAATTGTTTATTTATATTCATTGTATTTTATTCCATTAAAAACGTCGCAAGGTAATGTGGCTACCAGAAATAGTTGCCGAAAGCATTAGGCGACCTTCCAAAATATTCTAATAACTTATTTTAATTAATTGTATTTATTATTTATTTAATTTGCATCCCCCTTCGCTCTGAGTTGATTGATTACCACCTCGGAATCGCTTTCGCATTACTTCGAGGTAGACCTCATGTGGTCCGTGACCACGTTCTTTTAGTCCGCATCCAGGCTAAAGTTTGCAGTACTCATGTCGTAGTGTCCATGTCAACCATTTTCTTGTGGAGAACGTGTTCTACAAAACGCCTTGTAGCCTCCCTGTTCATCAGTAGCATTTTCTGAATTATATTTTTCGGAGGGACCCCATGTGGTCCGTGACCACCTTCTTTTAGTCCTCATCCAGGCTAAAGTTTGCAGTACTCATGTCGTAGTGTCCATGTCAACCATTTTCTTGTGGAGAACGTGTTCTACAAAACGCCCTGTTCATCACTACCATTTTCTGAATTATATTTCTCGGAGAGTCATGTCCAATTTCATCTTCGAGCGTTGTCCGCCATTCTATCCACCCAGTTTCGACCAAACACCAATAAGTTTTTCAGCGGTGGATTATCCTACCTCAGTAATGCTGGTGATATTTCTGCGTGTTTTAAGCTTCTCTAAGTGAATTCACTGCAATGTGGAACGCCGTTCGAACTCGGCTATAAAAAGAGGTCCCTTGTCATTGAGCTTAACATAGAATGGGGCAGCACTCAGTGATAAGAGAGAAGTTCACCAGTGTGGTATCACAATTGACTGAATAGTCTAGGTAGGCCTGAAATATCGGACTGCCACTATACCTAACCTAACTCTATCCACCGGCTACATCTAATGAATGCACGGCATCATACAGTTCTCTGAGCTGCATTTCCCCATACGATGTAGATACTTTCGACCAGAGAGCATCTGAGTCATGTAATACGTCACCTTATCTCTTCTCTCATGCCATAATCGTGTGTCGGTTACTTAATCGCTGTATCTACCTCGTTCCTCCACTGTTCCCGTAATTTGGCCTCTTGTCGGAGGTTCGGTATCAAGTATGTTGTGTCTTGTTATTTGGACTCGAAAACATTTTGCCGCTGAATCGATTGGAGGTATGTTGGGATCGTTCCTGCTATTGCTAACGCGACTTTTCGCGATACTTTGCGAAATGCTGATGTGATTCTCAGAGCTGCCGTTCTCAGATTTTCCCTCTCGTTCGTCATCAACTTGCTCAGTTGTGACGTTATCATAGCAGTTTGTTCCGTTGCGTACTCTATCTGCTTAGAGTACGTTAGTTTCGAATCCAGCCTTAGTCCCAAGTACTTGATTGACTGACTTGTTGGAATTACCATGTCGTCTATGTGCACCTCTATTTCTAGGGGCCGTTTCCTTACTAGTAGCAGTTCGGGTTACTTGTAAGCCATTCGTGTTTAACCAGTCTTTCTATCACGGTGGGTTTTTCATCAGCCTAGCCAACAAGGAATATTACGTCTGGCATGGGTATTTTTAGTACCTCGTCGTATGTTGCGTTCCAGAGATCTGGGTCGAGGATTGAGCCCTGTGCGGCCCCTGAGGTTACCTCTTGGGCCCTGCATAGTGTCATATATTAAAACTCGGTCCTTAAGATCGTCTGTAAATATTCTCGCGAAGTATTTCGGTGAAATATCGACTCTTTGGTGTATATTACGTCTGTCCCACAAGGAATGTATTGTCTGGCATGGGTATCTTCACTATTTCGTCACATGGCGCATTCCAGAGATTTAGTCGAAGGATTGAGCCCTACACGGTACCAGAGATCACTTCCTACCTTCTTGGAACCTGCACAGTGTCATATATCAAACTCGATCCCTAAGATAGTCTTTCAATATTCTCGTCAAGCATTTCGATATGTGAAGTATCGATTCTAGGGTGTATATTGCGTATGCTCACCTATCGTACCTAGCGTCGCTAGTAGAAGTATAGATTTTGAAAAGTGGCAGCACTGTTGTGTCACTCGTACGGCATCTGATACTTCCTTTTCTAGGTCTAACTCCGTATTGTCTTGTGGACAGACCCCCCAACAATCCTAATAGCCTCACCAAGTCTTGGTTTGATGATCCGTTCGAATAGTTTTCTTAATATCTAGCGTCGCCAGTAGAATTCAAGATCTCGAAACGTAGCTGCCCTAAACTAATCTTTGTTCTATCCACACATTATGGAAGACACCCACAGCTCTTGTATCTAGCATGTAGGGTTTCGGGTCGCTTGGTTGCTATTTCCTTAATTACCTCTGCGGGTATGGCATCAGGACCAGGTGTCTTCATGTCTTTGAGGCGTTTGGCGGCATTTTGCAGTTTCGCCCCTGTAAAGACAGGGATGTTTGTGAACTCATTTGTCTCATTTTCGTCTTCTCTAATCTCATGTCTTGGGAATAAAGTTTCTACGATGTTTCGCATTTCATTTTCGTCCACCTAGTCCACCGGACCTCTCGTGCTGAGTTTTTGCATAATACTTTGGTATCCTAGTACCCAAAGATTATTGTTTATGTCTAATCTTATTTCTTCCCATTTAGTTATCCCTCTTGCTCATACTTATACTGTATTGTAATTTTTTCATTGCCTCTTTGGACACATTGTGTTCTGCCCCTGGGTCACCCATGCGTCTTGCCCTGGTGTATTTCCAAAATGGTCTTTATACAGTTACGTCTGCATTCATCGATGACGGTATTCCACCAGTATAACACTGGTAGCAATGTTATGCTTCTTATTTGGCATGACCTCAATGCAGCAGGCCTTTATTTTTGACATCAGTTGAAGGATTAATGCTTCCTTTTCGAGCTTGTTGGCGTTCCATCTCCCAGAAGTCTCGTGAGTTTTTCTTCACCGTGCAACAATTTCGCCTTGCAGTCGGAAAGAGAAGTATGGACGGTCGCTTCCTGTGTTTGTCTGTAGTACTTGCCATTCCTTGCGTCTCGTCCATTCAGATTCTCGTCCGAGTGTCTGTTCAGTCATCTCCTAGAAGCCTCACGAATTTCTCTTCGTCGTGTAACAACTTCGCTCTGCAGTCGGAAAGAGATGTATTGATGGTCCCTTCTTTTGAATGTCTCTAGTAGGTTCCATTCCTTTATTGCTGATACCATATGGTTGACAATCTGCCTTGCATCTCGTCTGTTTAGATTCTCCAGTTCAGATGCATACCTTTTGACGTTCCATCTGCTAGAAGTCTCGCGAGTTTTCCTTCGTCGTGTAGCAACTTCACCATGCATTCGGAAAGAGATGTATTGATGGTCACTTCCTCTGTATGTCTCTAATACTTTCTATTGTTGAAATCATATGGTTGACAATCTGCCTTGCGTCTCGTCTGTTCAGATTCTCTTCCGGGTGCCTGTCCAGTTCAAGGATTAATCCGTCCCTTTCGAGCTTGTTGACTTTCCATCTCCTAGAAGTCTCATGAGTTTCTCTTCGTCGTAGAACAACTTCACCTTGCAGTCGGAAAGACTCTCTCTCTCTCTTCGGAATAATGTCCTCAGACACAAAAGTAACATCCGGAATGGTGCCCTCACATCCGAGTCGCCGGAATGTAGCTTTAGTGTCAATATTCGCATGCCTGTCTTTGCAGGCTTATCTATAATCTTTTTTCCTCTTGGGTCTGTATTTCTCATTCCCCACTCAATCGCCCGAGGTATTTTTTATAATTTAATTTCAGTTTTTAACTTACTACAAAAAAGTATGAAACATGAAGAAGCAACGACTCTCGAATCATTTGTATTCTTTTCTCTATACTCTTAGGTTTAGATATATATGCTAGTTTTTTTTTGTTTTTTTTTTTTTTTGCTTGTCGCCTAGATTTCTTTTTTTTTACGAAACTACACAATATTAGAAATTATAAATCCTCTCAAAGGAAGACTTTAATAATTAATCCTCAACTTCATGGTATAATTTCCTCCTCAAATTTGCCTAAATTTCCTCCATTATTTGCCCTACACAGTCTTGGCAAAAGTTAATGTTTATTTTGCAGAGGATATTAATTGAATTTGGAATTTTTTCTCATATCTTACAACAAAAACCAAAAACAAATATTCTTTAAATAAACTATGGATATGTTAAACAACAACAACGGCAAAGATAACAACTATTATAGTACAACCTTACCACAAAATTGGTGTTGAGTTTCCTTTCAGAAATTATTTGTCATGGTTGCACGAGGATTTTTGAATGGGTAACATTGAGAGATGGGCAAGTGATGAAAAAATTCTCTAGAGTGTGGGAAATTTTGTAGGTGAGAAAATTTTTTTCCACGGTGAGAGTTAATTTGTTCGTGAGAGCGATTGTTCGAGAGTAAGAGAATGAATGATGAACGAACATAAGCCCTTACAAAAAGAGCATAAGAGAATGAATTATGAGAGAACATAAGTCGTTAGTGGATATCGCTCACGGTGGCATATCCAGAACATTGAGTGCATATTTATGTTCCCGAGTGTGGTTTTTTATAAAGACCATAAGAGAATGCATCATGAGAGTACATGAGCCCTTACAATCGTTTTAGTGGATTTCGTTCACGGTTGCATATCCAGAACATTTAGTGCATTTGTTCGTGAGTGTGATTTTTGACAAAAGAGCATAAGAGAATGAATTATGAGAGAACTTAAGTCGTTAGTGGGTATCGCTCATTGTGTCATATCCAGAACATTGAGTGCATATGTTCCCGAGTGTGGTTTTTTTATAAAGACCATAAGAGAATGCATCATGAGAGTACATGAGCCCTTACAATCGTTGTAGTGGATTTCGTTCACGGTTGCATATCCAGAACATTTAGTGCATTTGTTCGTGAGTGTGATTTTTGACAAAAGAGCATAAGAGAATGAATTACGAGAGAACATAAGTCGTTAGTGGATATCGCTCATGGTGTCATATCCAGAACATTGAGTGCATATGTTCCCGAGTGTGGTTTTTTTATAAAGACCATAAGAGAATGCATCATGAGAGTACATTAGCCCTTACAATCGTGGATTTCGTGGATTTCGTTCACGGTTGCATTACCAGAACATTTAGTGCATTTGTTCGTGAGTGTGATTTTTGACAAAACAGCATAAGAGAATAAATTATGAGAGAGCATAAGTCGTTACAATTATTGTAGTGAATTTCACTCACTTTTGCATATCTAGAACATTGAGTGAAATGTTGTATTTGGGAATTCTTTACCTTGGTGAGATTTATTTTGTTCGTGAGAGCGATTTGTTTTCGTAAGTTTGTGCGTGTGACTTTGATAAACGGCGTGAGTGAACATAGGCCCTTACTCCGATTATTTTTCACCCCAAGACATGACTCAACTTTCACTCACGGTTACATATCTAGAGCATTGCTAATATACCGTACGTCGTGTGTAAAGATAACTTCTATTTTTTCATTTAAACTTTGACTGCCATAGATGATGATCGAGAGGGAAAACTTCATGCTGACATACAATCACAATATTTTTGGATAGAACATCCCGTTGCCTCTACTCCTTTGCGGAAGAAAATGCAATCAAAGCTTAAGACTTTAGCTAACCTGAAGAAAATGCAATGCATTAAAAGTGTAGGAAAACTTTTTCCTACCCCACTAGTAGTATTAGTAGGAATGAGACGAAAAATGAGGAAATTCCAGTAATTCAACAAATAGGTTGGGGGTCGGGATATTTCATGATGGGGCACGGGGGCATTGTGAGATGTGGTGTGGGTGATGTTGAGAAAACAGAAACTTCATTAATTTTCTGTTTGCTATGCCACACATACGATACCAATGCATTATCATTTGTTAAGAAGAACGAAAGGAATCTGGAATCGAGAACATTGAAGATGGCATGGCAGACAACATGAATTGAGTTGATCCTAGAAAACATCGGAACATCAATTTTCATTAAGATTCATCGAATTGGTGTGTGTGTGTGTGTGTTTGGATGTGCATGAATAATAGGGTGGTAGGATTAGAGTTTAATGGTTATGGAATGCTTATTAACTCTGCTATAGCTATTAACCCTTATCTCTCTTGTATGGTCGAAAGGAAGTAGTTAGTAAAATTTTAGCTTACTATCAGTCAGTCAGACCGACAGATAATGTGGCGCTTGCAGTCAGGAATGTAAAAGTTGGTACTATTTAGTACAAAATTTTTACTTCTATAGAAAATTTTTGTAAAATTTTACTTCTATAGAAAGTTTTGTCAAAATTTTATTGGTATAGAAAATTTTCTCAAAATTTTGTTTTTATATAAAATTTTGTCAAAAATTTTATTTCTATAGAAAATTTTCTCAAAATTTTATTTCTATAGAGAATTTTCTCAAAAATTTATTTCTATAGAGAATTTTCTCAAAATTTTATTTCTATAGAAAATTTTATTTCTAAAAAAAATTTTGTCAAAATTTTATTTCTAAAAAAAAATTTGTCAAAATTTTATTTCTATAGAAAATTTTGTCAAAATTTTATTTCTATAGAGAATTTTCTCAAAATTTTATTACTACAATAAATTTTGTTTCTAAAAAAAATTTTGTTATTTCTATAGAAAACTTTCTCAAAACTTTATTTCTATAGGAAATTTTTTCAAAATTTTATTTCTATAGGAAATTTTTTCAAAATTTTATTTCTATAGAAAATTTTATCAAAAATTTTATTTCTATAGAAAATTTTGTCACCATTTTATTTCTATAGAAAATTTTGTCATAATTTTATTTCTATAGAAAATTTTATCAAAAATTTTATTTCTAAGAAAAGTTTTGTCAAAATTTTATTTCTATGGAAAATTTTATCATAATTTTATTTCTACGGAAAATTTTATTTCTATAGAAAATTTTATCAAAATTTTATTTCTATAGAAAATTTTGTCACCCTTTTATTTCTATAGAAAATTTTGTCATAATTTTATTTCTATAGAAAATTTTGTAAAAATTTTATGTCTATAGCAAATTTTATCAACAAATTTATTTCTATAGAAAATTTTCTCAAAATTTTATTTGTATAGAAAATTTTATCAAAATTTTATTTCTATAGAAAATTTTATCAAAATTTTATTTCTATAGAAAATTTTGTCAAATTTTAGTTCTATAGAAATTTTTGTCAAAATTTTATTTTTATAGAAAATTTTGTCAAAATGTTATTTCTCTAAAAACTTTTGTCAAAATTTTATTTCTATAGAAAATTTGAGCAAAAATTTTATTTAAAAAAAAAAAATTGCCAAATTGTATTTCTATAGAAAATTTTGTAAAATTTTAGTTCTTAGAAATTTTTGTCAAAATTGTATTTCTATAGAAAATTTTATCAAAATTATATTTAACATATATAGAAAATTTTGTCAAAATTTTATTTCTATAGAAAATTTTCTCAAAATTTTATTTCTATAGATAATTTTCTGAAAATTTTATTTTTGTAGAGAATTTTCTTAAAATTTTATTTCTATAGAAAATTTTATTTCTAAAAAAAATTTGTCAAAATTTTATTTCTATAGAAAATTTTCTCAAAATTTTATTGCTATAGAAAATTTTCTCAAAATTTTATTTTTATATAAAATTTTGCCAAATATTTTATTTCTATAGAGAATTTTCTCAAAATTTTATTACTACAATAAATTTTGTTTCTAAAAAAATTTTGTTATTTCTATAGAAAACTTTCTCAAAACTTTATTTCTATAGAAAATTTTGTCACCATTTTATTTCTATAGAAATTTTTTTCATAATTTTATTTCTGTAGAAAATTTTGTAAAAATTTTATGTCTATAGCAAATTTTATCAACAAAATTTTATTTCTATAGCAGATTTTATCAAAATTTTATTTCGAAATAAAATTTTGTCAAAATTATATTTTGATAGAGAATTGTATCACAATTATATTTCTTTAGAAAAATTTGTCAACATATTATTTCTATAGAAAATTTTATCAAAATTTTATTTCTATAGAAAACTTTCTCAAAACTTTATTTCTATAGACAATTTTTTCAAAAATTTATTTCTATAGAAAATTTTATAAAAAAAATTATTTCTAAAAAAAGTTTTGTCAAAATTTTATTTCTATGGAAAATTTTATCAACATTTTATTTCTACGGAAAATTTTATTTCTATAGAAAATTTTGTAAAAATTTTATGTCTTTAGCAAATTTTATCAACAAATTTATTTCTATAGAAAATTTTCTCAAAATTTAATTTCTATAGAAAATTTTATCAAAATTTTATTTCTATAGAAAATTTTGTCAAATTTTAGTTCTACAGAAATTTTTGTCAACATTTTATTTTTATAGAAAATTTTGTCAAAATATTATTTCTATAGAAACTTTTGTCAAAATTTTATTTCTATAGAAAATTTGAGCAAAAATTAAAAAAAAAATTGCCAAATTGTATTTCTACAGAAAATTTTGTAAAATTTTAGTTCTTAGAAATTTTTGTCAAAATTGTATTTCTATAGAAAATTTTATCAAAATTATATTTAACATATATAGAAAATTTTGTCAAAATTTTATTTTTATAGACAATTTTATCAAAATTTTATTTCGAAATAAAATTTTGTCAAAATTACATTTCTATAGAAAATTTTGTCACAATTTTATTTCTATATAAAATTTTGTCAAATTTTAGTTCTACAGAAATTTTTGTCAAAATGTTATTTTTATAGAAAATTTTGTCAAAATTGTATTTCTATAAAAAATTTTGTCAAAATTTTATTTCTATAGAAAATTTTAGCAAAAATTTTATTTAAAAAAAAAAAATTTGCCAAATTGTATTTCTATGGAAAATTTTGTCAAAATTTTATTTTTATAGAAATATTTGTCAAATTTTATTTCTTAGTAATTTTTGTCAAAATTGTATTTCTATAGAAAATTTTGTAAAAATTTTATTCCTACAGAAAATGTTCTCAAAATTTTATTTCTATAGCAAATTTTCTCAAAATTTTTTACTATAGAACGTTTTCTCAAAATTTTATTTCTATAGAAAATTTTTTCAAAATTTTATTTCTATAGAAAATTTTGTCAAAATTTTATTTTTATAGAAAATTTTGTCAAAATTTTATTTCTATAAAAAAATTTTATTTCTAAAGAAAATTTTGCCAAATTGTATTTCTATGGAAATTTTTTCTCAAAATTGAATTTCTATGGAAAATTTTGTCAAAATTTTATTTCTATAGAAAATTTTTTCAAAATTTAATTTCTATAGAAAATTTTTTCAAAATTTAATTTCTATAGAAAATTTTATCAAAAATTTTATTTCTATAGAAAATTTTGTGTCAAATAGAAATAAAATTTTCTCAAAAATTTTCTCAAAATTTTATTTCTATAGGAAATTTTTCAAAATTTTATTTCTATAGAAAATTTTCTCAAAATTTTATTTCTATAGAAAACTTTCTCAAAACTTTTTTTCTATAGAAAATTTTATCAAAATTTTATTTCTATGTAAAATTTTATCAAAATAGTATTTCTATAGAAAATTTTATCAAAATTATATTTCTATAGAGAATTTTGTCAAAATTTTATTTCTATAGAAAATTTTGTCAACATTTTATTTCTATAGGGAATTTTTGCAATATTTAATTTCTATAGAAAATTTTATCAAAAATTTTATTTCTATAGAAAATTTTGTGTCAAAATTGTATTTTTATAGAAAATTTTATGAAATTTTTATTTCTATAGAAAATGTTGTCAAAATTTTATTTCTATAGAAAATTTTCTCAAAATTTTATTTCTATAGGAAATTTTTCAAAATTTTATTTCTATAGAAAATTTTCTCAAAATTTCATTTCTATAGAAAACTTTCTCAAAACTTTATTTCTATAGAAAATTTTATCAAAATTTTATTTCAATGTAAAATTTTATCAAAATAGTATTTCTATAGAAAATTTTATCAAAATTATATTTCTATAGACAATTTTGTCAAAATTTTATTTCTATAGAAAATTTTGTCAAAATTTTATTTCTATAGAAAATTTTTGTCAAAATTTTATTTCTAGTGAAAATTTTGTCAAAATTTTATTTCTATAGAAAATTTTGTCTAAATTTTATTTCTATAGAAAATTTTGTCAAAATTTTATTTCTATAGAAAATTTTGTCAACTTTTATTTTTATAGATAATTTTGTCAAATTTTTATTTCTATAGAACATTTTTTCAACATTTTATTTCTATACAAAATTTTATTTCTATACAAAATTTTCTTAAAATTTTATTTCTAAAAGATTTTTTAAATTTGGTAGATTTTTGGCAAATTTTTCTTCAAATTTTGTTAGATTATTTTTATCGCAACTGGCTACCGTGACTGTTACTGGAATAAATCTGTCAACTAGCAGATAATCAGTTTACAAATGTTAGCAACCTGAAATACCCTTTTAATATATATATATTTTTTCAAATATTTTTTTTCTTGTAAGATAAACACCATTATCTCTGTTAATTTCTAGACCCTAGGCTTCTTTAGCTAGCTACCACGTACCGTTGCAAATAAATGCAACGATGCAAGGAACAGCGAGATGTTATCACAAATAAAATCTGTCATTCAATGAAGACTCTATGGCAGCAGATAATGACGATGTGATGAGGACGATGACGATGACGGTAATTGTGATACGGAATACCATGAAACGTTACCTAAACATTATCAAAGTTTTAAATTAAAGCGACAAAGTTTTGCCATGATTAAAGTCTTTTAGCTTTTCCAAGAAAACCAAAAACTTAAAATCTCGATAAGCATGGCTGCCGTGTCGTGGAAGCCTTTACTATACGGGGATAGAGTCACATGTGTGCATAAGAGTGAAAGATTCTGGCATTCTCCCTCGCCACCCCATTAGAACATTTTCAGCGTTGGTAATGTTGCAACATGAGCTGGAACATGATGTATATGCCACAATTTCCAGCACCACAGCCAATTCCTAGCCATATAATCTGGGTAATGTTTTCGTTGAAGCTATACCGCAAAAGTGTGGCATCGTCACCAGTGAAGGCCATAATGATATGATGGGCACCAAGAGGATATGCCTGAAAGTTGCAATTGCTCACACACTGTGTGCGTTAGAAGATAATAACAAAATGAAGAAGACGTTGTGCAAATTAATTGCAACACCACCAAATGACAAGTTGTCGTCATGATGTATCGGAAAAGCACGCGCTTGCAATTGGGAGGGCTTGCTATGCTGCTGCAAACCATTGCCACCAACGCATCCAACGCTATTGCCAATACAAAACCAACAATGTGGCAATTACACAACGGAATGATGCATGCCCTACTGTAGTTCGGATCCACTCATCCCCTAGGTTGTGGAAGATTGAAGACCTCTCTACCAAAAGTACACGTATGTTTAACATCATTTGGTGTTGCCACAAATTGCCATCGAATCCTTCTTGACTACAACTTGCCACAAAGTTTGCTGCCAAAATTGCATGGGCTGCAAACAGGGCCAATGTGAAATGGAATTTATGAAGGCATAAAAAAAAATTGCAAACATTTTCTGTAGAAATAAAATTGTCTATAGAAATAAAATTTGTGAGAAAATAAAATGTTGACAATATTTTCTATAGAAATAAAATTTTATTAGAATGTTCTATAGAAATAAAATTTTGACAAAATTTTCTATAGAAATACAATTTTGACAAAATTTTTTGTATAGAAGTAAAATTTTGAAAAAATTTTTTGTATAGAAATAAAATTTTGAGAAAATTTTTTGTATAGAAATAAAATTTTGAGAAAATTTTTTATAGAAATAAAAATTTTGAGACAATTTTCTATAGAAAAAACAACTTGACAAAATAAAACTTTAAGAAAATTTTCTAAAAACAAGTATATACGGCCGTAAGTTCGGCCAGGCCGAAGCTTATGTACCCTCCACCATGGATTGCGTAGAAATTTCTTCTACACATGTCATCCACGAATTACTTGGGTTGCGGTAAAGCTTGCCGATGGCAAGGTATCTTAAAACCTCCTAATACCGTCTTCTAAATTGTAAGTAAGTCCATACGTGGTATATATTAAATTAGAAAAGACCGTATATAATTTAGTTTGACAAAATTTTCTATAGAAATAAAATTTTGACAAAAATTTCAATAGAAATAAAAATTTTAACAAAATTTTCTATAGAAATAAAATGTTGACAAAATTTTCTGTAGGAATAAAATTTTGACAAAAATTTCTATAGAAATAAAAATTTTCGTATAGCAATAAATTTCGACAACATTTTCTATAGAAATCAAATTTTGTTAGAAATAAAATTTTGACAAAATTTTCTATAGAAATAAAATTTTGACAAAATTTTCTATAGAAATAAAATTTTGACAAAATTTTCTATAGAAATAAAATTTTGACAAAATTTTAAAATTTTTAAAAAAATTCCTATAGCAATAAATTGCGACAACATTTTCCATAGAAATCAAATTTTGTTAGAATGTTCTATAGAAATAAAATTTTGACAAAATTTTCTATAGAAATAAAATTTTGACAAAATTTTCTATAGAAATAAAATGTTGACAAAATTTTCTACAGAAATAAAATTTTGACAAAATTTTCTATAGAAATAAAATTTTGACAAAATTTTCTATAGAATTAAAATTTTGACAAAATTTTCTATAGAAATAAAATTTTGACAAAATTGTCTATAGAAATAAAATTTTGACAAAATTTTCTATAGAAATAAAATTTTGACAAAATTTTCTATAGAAATAAAAATTTGACAAAATTTTCTATAGAAATAAAATTTTTCAAAAAATTCCTATAGCAATAATTTTCGACAACATTTTCCATAGAAATCAAATTTTGTTAGAATGTTCTATAGAAATAAAATTTTTCAAAAAATTCCTATAGCAATAAATTGCGACAACATTTTCCATAGAAATCAAATTTTGTTAGAATGTTCTATAGAAATAAAATTTTGACAAAATTTTCTATAGAAATACAATTTTGACAAAATTTTCTATAGAAATAAAATGTTGACAAAATTTTCTACAGAAATAAAATTTTGACAAAATTTTCTATAGAAATAAAATTGTGACAAAATTTTCTATAGAAATAAAATTTTGACAAAATTTTCTGTAGAAATAAAATTTTGAAAAAATTGTCTATAGAAATAAAATTTTGACAAAATTTTCTATAGAAATAAAATTTTGACAAAATTTTCTACAGAAATAAAATTTTGACAAAATTTTCTATAGAAATAAAAATTTGACAAAATTTTAAAATTTTTAAAAAAAATCCTATAGCAATAAATTGCGACAACATTTTCCATAGAACTCAAATTTTGTTAGAATGTTCTATAGAAATAAAATTTTGACAAAATTTTCTATAGAAATAAAATTTTGACAAAATTTTCTATAGAAATAAAATTTTGACAAAATTGTCTATAGAAATAAAATTTTTACCAAATTTTCTATAGAAATAAAATTTTGACAAAATTTTCTATAGAAATAAAATTTTGACAAAATTTTCTATAGAAATAAAATTTTAACAAAATTTTCTATAGAAATAAAATGTTGACAAAATTTTCTATAGGAATAAAATTTTGACAAAATTTTCTATAGAAATAAAATTTTGGTAGATTATTTTTGGCTCGAGTGGCAACCATGATTATGAACCGATATGGACAAATTTTTGTGTGATTGGGGATCGGCTATATATAACTATAGACCGATATGGACCAATTTTAGTATGGTTGTTAGCGGCCATATACTAACACCTGGTTCCAAATTTGAACCAGATCGGATGAATTTTGCTCCTCCAAGAGGTTCCGGAGGTCAAATCTGGAGAACGGTTTATATTGGGGCTATATAATTATGGACCGATATGGACCAATTCAGTCATGGTTGTTAAAGACCATATACCAACACCATGTACCAACTTTGAGCCGGATCGGATGAAATTTGCTTCTCTTTGAGGCTCCGCAAGCCAAATCTAGGGATCGGTTTACATGGGGGCTATATATAATTATGGACCGATGTGGACCAATTTTTTCATAGTTGTTAGATACCATATACCAACATCCTGTACCAAATGTATAATTATGGACCGATGTGGACCAATTTTTGCATGGTTGTTAGAGAGCATATACTAACACCATGTACCAAATTTCAGCCGGATCGGATGAAATTTGCTCCTACAGAGGCTCCGCAAACCAAATCTGAGCGTCGATTTATATGGGGGCTATACGTAAAGGTGGTCCGATATGGCCCATTTGCAATACCATCCGACCTACATCAATAACAACTACTTGTGCCAAGTTTCAAGTCGATAGCTTGTTTCTTTCGGAAGTTTGCGTGATTTCAACAGACGGACGGACATGCTTAGATCGACTCAGTATTTCACCAAGATCCAGAATATATATATACTTTATGGGGTCTTAGAGCAATATTTCGATGTGTTACAAACGGAATGACAAAGTTAGTATACCCCCCTCCTATGGTGGAGGGTATAAAAATTGACAAAATTTTCTATTGAAGTAAAAATGGTAGATTTTTTACTGTGTGTTAGATTGGTCGAATTCTTGATGTTTCAGTAGATTTTACAAAATATCGGAAAAATGGACTAAGAGAAATTACAAAACCCCTTGTGTAGTGGAACAACTTTCCAATTTTAATTTTTTCCAAGTTACAAAGAACATCAGAAAACTGTAAGAAATTCATTCAAATCTCATGGGAATTAATTATGAACTAAAAATTTTAATTTTGTTCCAAACAGAAGGGCTAAAGATTGAGAGGGAGGAGAGTATCTTAACCTAGTTGAGATAATTGGCGAAAAGGAAATCAGTTTTATTTTTGTTTACTCTTAAAATCATAGAAAAAAAAATACATTGTTTTTTAATGTTGTACTTTGCATTGCTAAAAGAAGCATGGAAGACTTCAGGTTTTACTCATGTTTACTTTGCTTTGTGTCTTAGCTGTCATATCTGCTAGGTGGCAGTTGGTGTTTTAGGTGTTTTCCTCATTTCTGACTCGCTGAGAAAGAAACTACAGAAATTTTTTAATTAATTTGAGAGCATATTAGATGGTTGGGTTTTATGCTCTAACTCTGACAAAAGAGTGTATTTTTCTTCCAACACTTGAGAAAAGTGGAAAGTGAGAACGTCATCAAAAACCAAATGATGAAGTGATAGAGTGATGCGAGGGTAGTTTCAAAAATGGCTACGGAATTATATGTTTATCAGGAAAATATAAATTAGGTCTATCATTATAATAAATTTGGCAAAATTTTCAACCAGATCGGATGAATTTTGCTTGTCCAAAACGCACCGGAGGTCAAATCTAAGGATCGGTTTATATGGGGGAGCCACCGTGGTGCAATGGTTAGCATGCCCGCCTTGCATATACAAGGTCGTGGGTTCGATTCCTGTTTCGACCGAACACCAAAAAGTTTTTCAGCGGTGGATTATCCCACCTCAGTAATGCTGGTGAAATTTCTGAGGGTTTCAAAGCTTCTCTAAGTGGTTTCACTGCAATGTGGAACGCCGTTCGGACTCGGTTATAAAAATGAGGTCCCTTGTCATTGAGCTTAACATGGAATCGGGCAGCACTCAGTGATAAGAGAGAAGTTCACCAATGTGGTATCACAATGGACTGAATAGTCTAAGTTAGCCTGATACATCGGGCTGCCACCTAACCTAACCTAACCTAACACCATGTACCAAATTTCAGCCGGATCGGATGAAATTTGCTTCTCTTAGAGGCTCCGCAAGCCAAATCGGGGGATCGGTTTTGCATGGTTGTTAGAGACCATATACTTACACCATGTGCCAAATTTTGACAAAATTTTCTGCAGAGATAGAGATAAAATTTTAACAAAATTTACTATAGAGGTAAAATTTTGACAAAATTTTCTATAGAAATAAAATTTTTACACAATATTTTATAAAGATAAAACTTTGTCTGTAAATATAAAATTTGACAAAATTTTTTATAGAAATAAAATGTTGACAAAATTTTCTATAGAAATAAAATTTTGACAAAATTTGTTATATATATTAAATTTTGACAAAATTTATTATACAAAAAAAATTTTGACAAAATACAAATAAAATTTTCTATAGAAATAAAATTTTGACAAAAGTTTCTATAGAAATAAAATTTTGACAAAATTTAATATAGAGATAAAATTTTAACAAAATTTACTATAGAGATAAAATTTTGACAAAATTTTCTATAGAGATAAAATTTTGACAATATTTTCTATAGAAATAAAATTTTGACAATTTTCTATAGAGATAAAATTTTGACAAAATTGTCTATAGAAATAAAATTTTGACAAAATTTTCTGCAGAGATAAAATTTTCGTTAGAAATAAATTTTTGACAACATATTCTATAGAGATAAAACTTTGACAACATTTTTATAGAGAAAAAATTTTCTATAGAAATAAAATTTTGACAAAATATTCTATTTGACAAAATTATCTATAATGATAAAATTTGACAAAATTTTTTATAGAAATAAAATTTTGACAAAATTTTCTATAGAAATACAATTTTTACAAAATATTCTATAGAGATAAAATTTTTCAAAATTGTCTGTGAAGATAAAATTTGGCATAATTTTTTATAGAAATAAAATGTTGACTAAGTTTTCTATAGAAATAAAATTTTTACAAAATTTGTTATATATATTAAATTTTGACAAAATTTTTTATAGATGTTAAATTTTGACAAAATTTTCTATAGAAATAAAATGTTAACAAAATTCTCTATAGAAATAAAATTTTGACAAAATTTTCTATAGAAATAAAATGTTAACAAAATTCTCTATAGAAATAAAATTTTGACAAAATTTTCTATAGAAATAAAATTTTGATACTAGTGACATACACTAGAAAAATGGTCTCAACATTTCGTATTTTTCGTTTACTTACCAATAAGTAAAATATTTGTAGCTTATTTAGATTAAAGCCTGCATTTAAAGATTACATCGATAAATAGTTCGAAACTGAGTTTGGTGTTGCCCCCATAACCTATATGGGGGCTGTATATAATTATGGACTGATATGGACCAATTATTGCATGGTTATTAGAGACCATATACTAATATCACGTACCAAATTTCAACCGAATCGGATGAATTTTGCTCTTCCAAGGGACTCCGGAGGTCAAATCTGGGGATCGGTTTATATGGGGGCTATATATAATTATGGACCGATTTCGACCAATTTTTGCATGGTTGTTAGATACTATAAACTAACACAATGTACCGAATCTCAGCCGGATCGGATGAAATGTGCTTCTCTTAGAGGCTCCGCAAGTCAAATATGGGGATCGCAATAACATCCGACCTACATCAATAACAACTAATTGTGTCAAGTTTCAAGTCGATTGCTTGTTTCGTTAGCGTGATTTCAACAGACGGACGAACGGACGGACATGCTTAGATCGACTTAGAATTTCACCACGACCCAGAATATATATACTTTATGGGGTCTTAGAGCAATGTTTCGATGTGTTACAAACGGAATGACAAAGTTAACATACCCCCCATCCTAAGGTGGAGGGTATACAAATTTGGAAAAAGAATGTTGACATAATTTTCTATAAAAATAAAATTTGAAGAAAATTTTCTATAGAAATAAAATTTAGACAAACTTTTCTATAGAAGTAAAATTTTGACAAAATTTTCTATCGAAAAAAGTTTTCTCTCGAAGAAAAAATTAAAATTTTCTACCGAAATAAAATTTTGACCAAATTTTCTATAAAAATAAAATTTTGACCAAATTTTCTATAAAAATAAAATTTTGACCAAATTTTCTATAAAAATAAAATTTTGACAAAATTTTCTATAGAAATAAATTTTTGACAAAATTTTCTATAGAAATAAAATTGTGACAAAATTTTCTATAGAAATAAAATTTGGCAAAATCTTCTATAGAAATAAAATTTTGACAAAATTTTTTATCGAAATAAAATTTTGACAAAATTTTCTATAGATATAAAATTTTGACAAAATTTTCTATAGAAATAAAATTTTGAGAAATTTTGCTATAGAAATAAAATTTTGACAAATTCTTCTATAGAAATAAAATTTTGACAACATTTTCTACAGAAATAAAATTTTGACAAAATTTTCTAAAGAAATCAAATTGTGGCAAAATCTTCTATAGAAATAAAATGTTGACAAAATTTTTCTATAGAAATAAAATTTTGACAAAATTTTCTATAAAAATAAAATTTTGACCAAATTTTCTATAAAAAAAAATTAAGAAAATTTTCGATAGAAATAAAATTTTTACAAAATTTTCTATGGAAATAAATTTTTGACAAAATTTTCTATAGAAATAAGATTTTGACAAAATTTTCTATAGAAATAAAATTTTGACAAAATTTTCTATAGATATAAAATTTTGGCAGAATCTTCTATAGAAATAAAATTTTGACAAAAATTTCTATAGAGATAAAATTTTGACAAAATTTTCGCAAGATACAAAATTTTGCCAAAATCTTCTATAGAAATAAAATTTTGACAAAATCTTCTATAGAAATAAAATTTTGACAAAATATTTTATAGAAATGAAATTTTGACAAAATTTTCTATAGAAATAAAATTTTGGCAAAATCTTCTATAGATATAAAATGTTGAGAAAATTTTCTATAGAAATAAAATTTTGAGAAAATTTTTTATAGAAATAATTTCGAGAAAATTTTCTATAGAAATAAAATTTTGACAAAGTTTTCTATAGAAATAAGATTTTGACATTGCTTTCTAAAAAAATAAAATTGTGGCAAAATCTTCTACAAATATAAAATGTTGACAAAATTTTTTATAGAAATGATATTTTGACAAAATTTTCTATAGAAATAAAATTTGGACAAAATTTCCTAAAGAAATAAAATTTTGGAAAAATTTTCTATAGAAATAAAATTTTGACAAAATTTCATATAGGAATATAAATAAAAATTTGCCACCGTGGTGCAATGGTTAGCATGCCCGCCTTGCATACACAAGGTCGTGGGTTCGATTCCTGCTTCGACCGAACACCAAAAAGTTTTTCAGCGGTGGATTATCCCACCTCAGTAATGCTGGTGACATTCCTGAGGGTTTCAAAAACTTCTCTAAGTGGTTTCACTGCAATGTGGATCGCCGTTCGGACTCGGCTATAAAAAGGAGGTCCCTTGTCATTGAGCTTAACATGGAATCGGGCAGCACTCAGTGATAAGAGAGAAGTTCACCAATGTGGTATCACAATTTACTGAATAGTCTAAGTGAGCCTGATACATCCTGCTGCCACCTAACCTAACCTAAAGTTTTCTATAGAAATAAAATTTTGACAAAATTTTCGATAGAAATAAAATTTTTACAAAATTTTGCTATAGAAATAAAATTTTGACAAAATTTTCTATAGATACAAAATTTCGCCAAAATCTTCTATAGATACAAAATTTTGACAAAATCTTCTATAGAAATAAAATTTTGACAAACTTTTTTATAGAAATAAAATTTTGACAAAATTTTCTATAGAACTAAAATTTTGGCAAAATCTTCTATAGATATAAAATTTTGAGAAAATTTTCTATAGAAATAAAATTTTGAGAAAATTTTCTATAGAAATAAAATTTTGAGAAAATTTTCTATAGAAATAAAATTTTGACAAAATTTTCTATAGAAATAAAATTTTAACAAAATTTTCTATAGAAATAAAATTTTGTCAAAATTTTCTATAGTAATAAAATTTTGACAAAATTTTCTAAAGAAATAAAATTTTGGCAAAATTTTCTACAGAACAAAAATTTTGGCAAAATTTTCTATAGATATAAAATTTTGAGAAAATTTTCTATAGAAATAAAATTTTGAGAAAATTTTCTATAGAAATAAAATTTTGAGAAAATTTTCTATAGAAATAAGATTTTGACAATGTTTTCTAAAGAAATAAAATTGTGGCAAAATATTCTACAAATATAAAATGTTGACAAAATTTTCTATAGAAATGATATTTTGAAAAATTTTCTATAGAAATAAAATTTGGACAAAATTTTCTAAAGAAATAAAATTTTGGAAAAATTTTCTATAGAAATAAAATTTTGACAAAATTTCATATAGAAATAAAGTTTTGAATTTTCTATATAAACAAAAATTTGGACAAAGTTTTCTATAGAAGTAAAATTTTGACAAAATTTTCGATAGAAATAAAATTTTGACAAAATTTTGCTATAGAAATAAAATTTTGAGAAAATTTTCTATAGAAATAAAATTTTGAGAAAATTTTCTATTGAAATATAACTTTGACCAAATTTTCTATAGATACAAAATTTAGTCGACATTTTATTCTATGACATGACGTCTTTTATCTCTATCAAACTTTTGGATCAAACCTCGCTATTATGTAGGGAAACGGAAACTTGACGAAAGATTCTACTTCAGCTATCACAGTGATGGGTGCAATGCTAAGGATTTTGTTTGAATGAGGATTTCTTTCCACACACTTTTGTGGATGCATCGTTTACCCAGGTGAATATCAAAATTAGTTTGCTCTTTTGCTAGGATGCGTTAAAATATGAAAAAATTTTTTTATTAAAAAAAATAATCTCCTTGGAAGAAATGTATATGCACACTACTCATATATATGAACTACTTTGCCATTTTTTTCTTGTTTATGTATTTTTTTTTTTTTTGACAAATCTGAAAAGGTAATTGTAAAAATTTTCTAGATTTTTGTTTAACTGCTAAGTGGTTGTTGTCACATATTTCCACATTTCTTGTTGTTTTAATAAGCAACGCATATATTTACGATTACAGTGGTTGCTTTCGTTTTGAGGACACTATTCACAAAACTCCCATACGTTAGGCTGACGTTGTCTTTCTAACGATTGATAGGAACTCTAATAGAGGATATTGGGGAACGCATAACCAGTGTTGCCAGAAGTAGAAGAAATTCCCTACATGTAGATTTTTCTTGTAATATTTAGTCTTGTAGGGACGTAGAGGCACAATGTAGGGACTTTTTCGCTCAACAAATTTTTTTATTATTTTTCATTGATCTTTATTAATGAGTGGTACACTCGTGTTAAAACCATAAATCTACCAAAAAAAATATTTCTTTAGAAAATTTTGTAAAAATTATTTCTATTGCAAATTCTGTCAAAATTTTATTTCTATAGAAAATTTTGTTAAAATTTTATTTCTATAGAAAAATTTGTTAAAATTTTATTTCTATAGAAAATTTTGTAAATTTTTTTTTCTGGAGAAGATTTTGTCAAAATTTTATTTCTATCGAAAAATTTGTCGAAATTTTATTTCTGTAGAAAATTTTGTAAAAATTTTATTTCTAAAGAATTTTTTGTTAAAATTTTATTTCTATAGAAAATTTTGTCAAAATTTTATTTCTATAGAAAATTTTGTCAAAATTTTATGTTTATAGAAAATTTTGTCAAAATTTGATTTCTAAAGAAAATTTTGTCAAAATTTTATTTCTATGGAAAATTTTGTCAAAATTTTATGTTTATAGAAAATTTTGTCTAAATTTTATTTCTATAGAAAATTTTGTCAAAATTTTATTTCTATCGAAAAATTTGTCAAAATTTTATTTCTATATAAAATTTTGTCAAAATTTTATTTCTAAAGAATTTTTTGTTAAAATTTTGTTTCTATAGATAATTTTCTTAAAATTTTATTTCTATAGAAAATTTTCTTAAAATTTTATTTCTATAGAAAATTTTCTTAAAATTTTATTTCTATAGAAAATTTTCTTAAAATTTTATTTCTATAGAAAATTTTGTTAAAATTTTATTTCTATAGAAAATTTTGTCACAATTTTATTTCTATCGAAAATTTTGTCAAAATTTTATTTCTATAGAAAATTTTGTCAACATTTTATTTCTATAGAAAATTTTGTCAAAATTTTATTTCTATAGAAAATTTTGTCAAAATTTTATTTCTATAGAAAATTTTGTCAAAATTTTATTTCTATATAAAATTTTGTCACAATTTTATTTCTATGGAAAATTTTGTCAAAATTTTATTTCTAAAGAATTTTTTGTTAAAATTTTATTTCTATAGAAAATTTTGTTAAAATTTTATTTCTATAGAAAATTTTGTCACAATTTTATTTCTATCGAAAATTTTGTCAAAATTTTATTTCTATAGAAAATTTTGTCAACATTTTATTTCTATAGAAAATTTTGTCAAAATTTTATTTCTATAGAAAATTTTGTCAAAATTTTATTTCTATAGAAAATTTTGTCAAAATTTTATTTCTATAGAAAATTTTGTCAAAATTTTATTTCTATAGAAAATTTTGTTAAAATTTTATTTCTATCGAAAATTTTGTCGAAATTTTATTTCTATAGAAAATTTTGTCAAAATTTTATTTCTAAAGAAATTTTTGTTAAGATTTTATTTCTATAGAAAATTTTGCCAACTTCTATTGCTATAGAAATTTTCTTAAAATTTTATTTCTATAGAAAATTTTCTTAAAATTTTATTTCTATAGAAAATTTTGTCAAAATTGTGTTTCTATAGAAAATTTGGCAAAATTTTATTTCTATAGAAAATTTTATCAAAATTTTATTTCCATAGAAAATTTTGTCAACATTTTATTTCCATAGAAAATTTTGTCAAAATTTTATTTCTAAAGAATTTTTTGTTAAAATTTTATTTCTATTGAAAATTTTGTTAAAATTTTATTTCTATAGAAAATTTTGTCACAATTTTATTTCTAAAGAAATTTGTGTTAAAATTTTATTTCTATAGAAAATTTTGTCAAATGTTTATTTCTATACAAAATTTTGTCAAAATTTTATTTCTATAGAAAATATTTTAAAAATTTTATTTTGATGTAAAATTTTTCCTAATTTTTTTTATAGAAAATTTTCTCACAATTTTTTTGTAGGGCAAACCGAAAATTTTTACTGTGCATAACTCACGTGGTTATGGATAAGATTCGGTTTTAATTTAATTTATATTGGTTTTTATCCACTGTGAATTATTCGAATTCCCAGTGAATATTCCTGCCAGCTTTCTCTCTTTTATATTGCATAATATATTTGGTAACATTTCATAAAAGTAGCATAAAATATTTGGGTTTTCTATAGTCCACACTCCAATGGTTCCAATTTTATTTCTTTGCTTTTTGTAGCCAAGTGAGTGTAACAGCTACCTGGCCATTTTTCACTTTCTTCGAATGTGGCATAATCAAAGTGGTTTTACCTGAAACAAAGTCGTTCTGAATTGTCCATACTGGATACTGTCCTACCGTTGAAGTAATTTTTTTTACATACCTGAAATAAAATGAAATAAAATAAAGTTAAAATTTTATATAGAGAATGTTGTCATTGTAAGTAAATAAATCTAGCAAAAATCATTAAGGCTTTTATTCCTTGTCACTGCTGCCAAGTTACATATTTTTTCCTGTGGTTTACTGATGGCTATGGCCGCGGCCGTCCCCAAAGAAAAAGAAACCCCAAAGCAAATTAATCGATTCACGAAAATGAAGTCTGGGCCATGAAATAACCATGATTATTCAACGCGCTAGTAATACATGAGGAAGATTTTTAGTTGCACATGGTGTTAATTTGTCTTGAACACACAATCGCCTGGCAATATTTCAAGTGGTTTTTGTGGCTTTATTCATATATCAACAACAGCAACACACACCAAATTCCAGCAACATCATCCCAGCATTCATTTATTATCGCTGCTCTTGATCTGAACACTTGGCACTTGGGTTTAGCAAGAATTTTACCTTGCATCACTGTTGCAGCAAACAATGGTGACTCAGCTCAATTCCATGGTGGCTTAGGGCGGGGGGCATTGCCAAAAGGAGCCATGATAATTGGAGGCTACATATCAGATGACATAATATCTGCACTTGTCACTGAAATTATATGCATATGAATGCTGATTATTTGGGATAGCGAATGGCGAATGCCTGCCAATGGGATTACATGCGCATAGTTTTGCTTATCCCAAACCAATATCAATTTGGAACATCAGGTTTTCACTTTGTGTGTGATGCTGATAATTTTTCAATATTATTTAAGAGTCAATGCAATGCCATGTTTAATCCTCTGGAAAGTTGAGCCTTATGCATAACAGACCAGGCCATATTAAAATGTAATCCTTTGAGAAATACTATCTCTTGAAAAGGTTATCAATTAAATTAAATAATATAAATTAATTTTCATTTTAATTTAAATTTTGTCAAAATTTTATATCTATAGAAAATTTTGTCAAAATTTTATTTCCATAAACAACAATTTTACTTCTATAGAAAATATTGCCAGAAATTTTATTTCTATAGAAAATTTTGTCAAAATTTTATTTCTATAGAAAATTTTGTCAAAATTTTATTTCTATAGAAAATTTTGCCAAAATTTCGTTTCTATTGAAAATTTTGTCAAAATTTTGTTTCTATAGAAAAATTTGTCAAAATTTTATTTCTATAGAAAATTTTGTCAAAATTTTATTTCTATAGAAAATTTTGTCAAAATTTTATTTCTATAGAAAATTTTGTCAAAATTTTATTTCTATAGAAAATTTTGTCAAAATTTTATTTCTATAGAAAATATTGCCAAAAATTTTATTTCTATAGAAAATTTTGTCAAAATTTTATTTCTATAGAAAATTTTGTCAAAATTTTATTTCTATAGAAAATTTTGTCAAAATTTTATTTCTATAGGAAATTTTGTCCACATTTTATTTCTATAGAACATTTTGTCAACATTTTATTTCTATAGAAAATTTTGTCAACATTTTATTTCTATAGAAAAATTTGTCAAAATTTTATGTTTATAGAAAATTTTGTTTAAATTTTATTTCTATAGAAAATTTGGTTAAAGTTGTATTTATATAGAAACTCTTGTCAAAATTTTATTTCTATAGAAAATTTTGTTTAAATTTTATTTCTATAGAAAAATTGGTTAAAATTTTATTTCTATAGAAAATTTTGTCAAAATTTTATTTCTATAGAAAATTTTGCAAAAATTTTAAGTCTATAGAAAATTTTCTCAAAATTTTATGTTTATAGAAAATTTTATTTAAATTTTATTTCTATAGAAAATTTTGTCAAAATTTTATGATTACAGAAAATTTTGTTTAAATTTTATTTCTATAGAAAATTTTACAAAAATTTTATTTCTATTGAAAATTTTGTCAAAATTTTATTCTATAGAAGATTTTGCCAATAGTTATATTTCTATAGAGAAAATTTTGTCACAATTTTTTTTCCGTAGAAAATTTTCCAAATTTTTGTTGTTTTATAAACTTTTTCCCAAAATTTTATTTCTATAGAAAGTTTTGTCAAAATTTTTATACCCTGCACCACACTGTGGAACAGGGTATTATAAGTTAGTGCATATGTTTGTAACACCCAGAAGGAGACGAGATAGACACATGGTGTCTTTGGCAATAATGCTTAGGGTGGGTCCCTGAGTCGATATAACCATGTCCGTCTGTCCGTCCGTCCGTCCGTCCGTCCGTCTGTTTGTGAACACATTTTGGTGATCAAAGTCTAGGTCGCAATTTAAGTCCAATCGCCTTCAAATTTGGCACATGCTCCTAATTTGGGTCAGAATAGAACCCTATTGATTTTGATTTGAAATCGGTTCAGGTTTAGATATAGCTCCCATATATATCTTTCGCCCGATATTCACTAATATGGACCCAGCAGCCAGAGTTTTATACCGATTTGCTTTAAATTTTGTACAAACATAACACTTAGTCGTATAGTCAAGTGTGAAAAATTTGATTGAAATCGGTTCAGTTTTAGATAAAGCTCCCATATATATCTTTCGCCCGATATGGATTAATATGGTCCTACAAGCCAGAGTTTTGGCCCAATTTGGTTGAAATTTTGCACAGGGAGTTGATTTAGCATTGTAGCTATGCGTGCCAAATTTGGTTGAAATCGATTCAGATTTAGATATAGCTCCCATATATATCTTTCGCCCGATATGGACTAATATGATCTTAGAAGCCAGAGTTTTGGCCCAATTTGTTTGAAATTTTGCACTAGGAGTACAATTAGTAGTGCAGTTAATTGTGCAAAATTTGATTGAAATCGGTTCAGATTTAGATAAAGCTCCCATATATATCTTTCGCTCGATATGGCTAATATGGTTCTAATAGCCAGAGTTGTGGCCCAATTTGGTTGAAATTTTGCACTAGGAGTACAATTCGTAGTCAAGTGTGTCAAATTTGATTGAAATCGGTTCAGATTAAGATATAGCTCCCATATATAGCTTTCGCCCGATATGGACTAATATGGTCCTAGAAGCCAGAGTTTTAGCCCAATTTGGTTGAAATTTTGCACTAGGAGTACAATTAGCAGTATAGTCAAGTGTGACAACTTTGATTGAAATCGGTTCAGATTTAGATATAGCTCCCATATATATATATAGCTTTCGCCCGATTTACACTCATGTGACCACAGAGGCCAATTTTTTACTCCGATTTAGTTGTTTCACCCTAGTGCATTAGCCAACTTAAATTTTGAGTCTATAGAATTTGTAGAAGTCTATCAAATTCTGTCCAGATCGAGAGATATTAAATGTATGTATTTGGGACAAACCTTTTATACATAGCACCCAACACAACTGACAAATGTGGTATGGTATCGGAAATTTAGATCTACAAAGTGGTGCAGGGTATAATATAGTCGGCCCCGCCCGACTTTAGACTTTCCTTACTTGTTTTTCTATAGAACATTTTGTCAAAATTTTATTTGTATAAAAATTTTGCAAACAATTTTACTTCCATAGAAAATGTTTGCAGAAAATTTTATTTCTATAGAAAATTTTGTCCAAATTTTTATGTTTATAGAAAATTTTGTTTAAATTTTCTTTCTATAGAAAATTTTGCAAAAATTTTATTTCTATAGAAAATTTTGTCAAAATTTTAATTCTATAGAAAATTTTGTCAAAATTTTATTTCTATAGAAAATTTTGTCAAAATTTTAATTCTAAAGAAAATTTTGTCAAAATTTTAATTCTATAGAAAATTTTATTTCAATTAGAAATTTTGTCAAAATTTTATTTCTATAGAAAATTTTGTCAACATTTTATGTGTATAGATTTTTTTCAATTTTTTTTTGTATAGAAAATTTTGTCAAAATTTTATTTCTATAGAAAATGTTGTCCAAATTGTATTTCTATAGAAAATTTTGTACAGGTTTTATTTCTATAGAAAATTTTGTCCAAATTTTATGTTTATAGAAAATTTTGTTTAAATTTTATTTCTATAGAAAATTTCGTTAAAATTTTATTTCTATAGAACGTTTTGTCAAAATTTTATGTTTATAGAAAATTTTGTTTAAATTTTATTTCTATAGAAAATTTTGTTAAAATTTTATTTATGTAGAAAATTTTGTCCAAATTTTATGTTTATAGAAAATTTTGTTTAAATTTTATTTCTATAGAAAATTTCGTTAAAATTTTATTTCTATAGAACATTTTGTCAAAATTTTATGTTTATAGAAAATTTTGTTTAAATTTTATTTCTATAGAAAATTTTGTTAAAATTTTATTTCTATAGAAAATTTTGCCAAAATTTTATGTTTATAGAAAATTTTGTTTAAATTTTATTTCTATAGAAAATTTTGTTAAAATTTTATTTCTATAGAAAATTTTGCCAAAATTTTATTTCTATAGATTTTTTTTTTAAATTTTATTTCTATAGGATATTTTGTCAAAATTTTATTTCTAGAGAAAATTTTGTCAAGATTTTATTTCTATAGAGAAAATTTTGTCACAATTTTATTTCAATAAAGACAATTTTGTCACAATTTTATTCCTATAGAAAATTTTGTCAAAATTTTATTTCTATAGAAAATTTGGTAACAATTTTATTTCTATAGAATATTTTGTCTAAATTTTATTTCTATAGAAAATTTTTGTCAAAATTTTATTTCTATAGAAAATTTTGCCAAAAATTTTATTTCTATAGAAAATTTTGGCAAACATTTTATTGCTATAGAAAATGTTGCCAACATTTTATTTCTATAGAAAGTTTTCTTAAAATTTTGTTTTTATATAAACTTTTTTCCAAAATTTTCTTTCTTTAGAAATTTTTGTCAAATAATTTTGTCAAAATTTTATTTCTACAGAAAATTTTGTCAAAATTTTATTTCTATAGAAAATTCTGCCAAAAATTTTGTTTCTTTAGAAAATTTTGCCAAAATTTTATTTCTATAGAAAATTTTGTCAAAATTTTATTACTATAGATAATTTTGTCAAAATTTTATTTCTATAGAAAATTCTGCCAAAATTTTGTTTCTTTAGAAAATTTTGTCAAAATTTTATTTCTATAGAAAATTTTTGTCAACATTTTATTTCTATAGAGAAAACTTTGTCACAATTTTATTTCTATAGAAAATTTTGTCAAAATTTTATGTTTATAAAAAAGTTAGTTTAAATTTTATTTCCATAGAAAATTTTCTCAAAACTTTATTTTTTTATAGAAAATTTTCTCAAAATTTTATTTTTTTTATAAAGAAGTTTTCCCAAATTTTTGTTGTTTTATAAACTTTTCCCAAAATTTTATTTCTATAGAAAATTTTGTCAACATTTTATTTCTATAGAAAATTTTGTACTTGTAGAAAATTTTGTCAAAATTTTATTTCTATAGAAAATTATCTCAAAAATTTTATTTCTATAGATAATTTTCTCAAAAAATGTTTCTATAGAAAATGTTGTCAAAATTTTATTTCTATAGAGAAAATTTTGTCAAAATTTTATTTCTATAAAAAATTGTGTCAAAATTTTATTTCTATAGAATTTTTTTCTGTATTTTTTTTTAAAGAAATTTTTCCAAAATGTTAGTTTTATATAAATTTTATTCAAAATTTAATTTCTATACAAATTTGATCTACCAAAACATCAAGAATTCTACCAATTTACCAAACAGAACAAAAAATCAAATTGATTAAATTTAATTTAAATTTGAATTTAATTTAAATTTTTAATTTTGATTTTTTTTTCGATTTTAGTGATTCAAATTTAATTTGATTTAATTTAAGATTTAATTTGAATTTAGCCCTGTGGCTAAATCAAGTTACCAAATAGTGTTTGGTAAATTTTTAACGGCATTTAGGCTAAACTAATTTTAAGCTCATAACAGGAAACGGAAACGAACAAATGACGTTGCCATTTGAAGGCGAATGGAACAAACATCCTTAACCACCAACGAATATAAAGCATAAACTACTAAAACTAAAGGTAATCTCCGCCAACAAAAATAAAAATTAGCTAAACTTTTCCAAACTACTTTTCAGTTTGGCGGTTGGCAAATCACATGCCAAGAAAATGCTCACATACATTTTGTTTTTGGCAAAAGTACTAAAGCTTAGATGTGGCATGATTTATGGGCTTAAAACTCTTCAATGCCTTTAAGGAGTGGAATCTAAGGAATTAAAGACACAGTTGTAAATGTGGCAAAGGATTATAGAAAATTCAATAAATTATTTTTTTTTGTTTTGCTCGACTTTCACAATGCAGAGGCCTGGCGTTTTTTGTCTGAATACATTCGACATAGTTTGTGAATATGTGCTCAAGAAATAGGTCTTCAATTTTAGTGGGAAAGACATACTAGACGCAAGACTTTGGTTTATTATCCTGGCAATAAACTGGGAATAATATAGTTTTATATTGACTGGAATATGGATGGCCATCATAGCCCAGTCAACAATTTGCACATAAGCTATGGAGGAATGTGTAATTTTATGTCTCGTTGGCATGTGTCTATACGTTCAAGCATACCTGATCTGGTTCCTGTAGTCGCGACTCTAAGGCCTATACCCTTCTCCCTAAGATTGTTACAAGTGTTTCATCCATTTAAGGCTGTCATTATAATCAATTGGCGGCTGCAATGATTTCTTTGTTGATCCCGTGTAAAGGCTTTAAAAAACTTTGTATATTTCTCCAATGGCGGTTCTCCCGAGTCTGAAGTCGTATTGTTTGCTTAAGAATTTTCCTCCCTTTCGCCCACGTTATAAAACCACTGTATAAGTCGTTCGAAGAGCTTGTCAAACCTTCAGACCGATCGATAAACCGATGTTGAGTCTGGGGATTCAACATTAAACCGTCGAACTGAACGGACGTGTGTCTTAATATCGGATCAATTATCGTAATAAGTACCTATTACGAATTTCAAGTGTGGTGGTACACTTAGCCACCATGCAGCGAAATTCAAAGTCATTCACTGGATTGCTAACTTCAGGACAGGTGTCAACTGAAGTTATAAATTTGGGCAATGACCAAGAGTTAGGCCCAATTAGTCGCCAGGTTGTGACACTTTGGCAAGTCGAACCTTTTCTGAGGTAACGACATCAAAACGAGGTAATCCCTCATGAAAGAGATTCAAAGAAGGGCTAAGCAAAGCGATTCCTTAAAATGTGCGCAGAAAATTCTTGAAGCTGGAAAAAGAGAACGACCACCGGATGAGATGCCATCTTCCAAACGGGAACAAAGATCATTTGCCTCAGTTGCAAAGGACAGCCTTGTCATGACATTGCACGGTATGGGTCCAAAACAAAAATGGGGGGAAATTGAGATCGCTAAGTTTGGTGTCTACTCACAAGTGCTAGAAAATTTTCCCGGGCCAAGTCCTCTATGCCAGGATGCTGGATGGTATCAAAGACGATTTAAGTTAATCGCATTTGCGGATCTAAGGTCTATGGATTGCTTTAAAGCTGCTTTAATGCTAATTGGTGAAGTTTGGGAAGGAGCCGCTTTGGAGTTAGTGGAGAAAAAAGGCATAGCGGTGTATGGATACTTGCAAACCCTCCTGAGTCAAAATTAAAGCAAAGTTCACCAGAGCTCCGGAAGATTGGGACGCTTACAAGATGAATCAGAGAAGATATAAGCGAGAACTGAGAAGGCCTCAGCATAACATTTGGGGTTATTTCGGACAAGAAACTGAACTTTAAGCTTAATGTTGATGAAAGGGCGAGAAAAGCCACCGAAGCTTTGTACTCGTGTAAACAGGCAATAGGCAAAAAAATGTTGCATTTGCATTGGCTGTACACTGCAGTGGTTAAACCTATTATGCTATATGGTGTTGTGGTCTGGTGGCCGGCAAATCAGCAGCCGACAAGTTTAGATAAAGTTTAGGGTATGGCATGCTTGTGTACCTCAGATGCATTCAGTAAGACAGGAATAGATTCCCTTAATGTCATGCTGCATCTATTGCCTTTAGACATTTTGGCCAAACAGTCAGCTGCTACAATGGCTGTGCGGTTCCGCATGCTATCGCTGTGGTCGGACGATATTGCTCTAATGGTGTCTGGGAAATTTCTAGACACAATCTCAGATATAATGAGTAAGGCACTACAGGTTCTATCCGACTGGGCAAGGAACTGTGGTTTGGGTGTTAACCCGAAAAAATGAAGCTAGTGCTCTTCAATAGAGCAAGAAATATCACAAGGTATAAGGACCCACAATTTCAAGGGTCGAGATTGAGCCTCTCCAGATCGGCCAAGTACTTGCAAACTATCTTGGATTCCAGACTAAAATGGCTGGAAAATACTGCAGTCCGTCAAAAGATGGCCAAAAGCTGGTCGGGGAACGTTGGGAGATGAAGCCATCCCTTTATCACAGTGGTCACCTATGATTGCCACATCTGGTAGACCATTACGAACCATTTGAATCATCTACAGAAATTCAGCAGGATAAACAGAACGGCTCTCATTTACATGACTGGTGCGATGAGGACAAGGGCAACTGCAGCTCTGGAGGATTTAATTGGAATTTGTCCACTTAATCTGCATATCAGGAAGACAGCGGAGGTGATACTCATGGGACTGAAGAGCCTGGACTCACTTGAAAACGCGGTCTGCAGGCATACAGAACTTGTTGCTGCAGTTGGGCAACGTTTAATGACGGACTATATATCGATTTGGCATTTGGCATTTATATGAGGGCAAGCTGAGATTGATTATCCCAAGTGTAGACGACTGGGAAAAAAAGCGTCTACCTTTTGGAGATCTCAACATTTATACGGACGGATCGAAAATGGTTGAAAGTACGTACAGGGGTATCTACTAATAGGAGCTAGTAATCAGGGAGTCATATGGAATAGACAGCGTATGCAGCATCTTTCAGGCGGAGGTATTTGCTCTTGTCAAAGCTGCGCAGCTCCTGTTGATGAGGCCGATATTCAGAATGTATATGAGGGCAAGCTGAGATTGATTATCCCAAGTATAGACGACTGGGAAGAAAAGCCTACACTTTTTGGAGATCTGAAAATTTACATGGACGTATCGAAAATGGTTGAAGATACGGGCAGTGGTATCTACTGCGAGGAACTAGGAATCAGGGAGTCATATGGAATGGACAGCTCGCGCAGCATCTTTCAGGCGGAGGTATTTGCTATTGGCAAAGCTGCGAAGCTCCTGTTGATAAGGCCGATATTCAGAAGCGATATCTGCTGGGTACCTGGACATTATGGAATAAGGGACAATGAGGAGGCAGATGTGCTGGCTAAGGAAGGTGTAAGCGGCATGGACTCTATTTTTATATACTTACAGGGTCAACGTCAAATACAATGCTTTGTGGAAGGAACAATGGACTTTCTCTGTGGGTTGCGAGTAGACCAAACTGATATGGAATGACAAGAGTAGTATAAACTCAGGACTTCTAAAGGCGACGACGCATAGAGAGAGGCTTTGAGACCATTAATCATAACAGGACGCAACACACTGGGCAAGCATATGGTAAGGATTGGCTAAATGGCCGATGATATTTGTAGATGGTGCCTTGAACCGGAGGCTACAGGAGACTTTTATCAAGGCTTATGGATTGAGGACCTAGAGAACCGTTTTCTTTTCCAAGAACGCAAATGAGTTGTGACTGATCCTAGCAGAGAAAGATAGATATCGAAGAGGAAAGAAACAACTATGAGGAATCACAATGGATCAACATGGTCTAAGTGAAAGTTTAATTTTTATACCCTGCGCCACACTGTGGAACAGGGTATTATAAGGTAGTGCATATGTTTGCAACACCCAGAAGGAGACGAGATAGACACATGGTGTATTTGACAAAAATGCTCAGGGTGTGCTCCTGACTCGATATAGCCATGCCCTTCTGTCCGTGAACACATTTTGTAATCAAAGTCTAGGTCGCAGTTTTAGTCCAATCGACTTCAAATTTGGCACAAGTATGTGTTTTGGCTCAGAATAGAACCCTATTGACTTTGGAAGAAATCGGTCCAGATTTAGATATAGCTCCCATGTATATATTTCGCCCGATATGGACTTATATGGCCCCAGAAGCCAGAGTTTTAACCTGATTTGCTTAAAATTTTTCACAAGAAGAACAATTAGTACTATAGTCAAGTGTGCCTAATTTTATTGAAATCGGTTCAGATTTAGATATAGCTCCCATATATCTTTCGCCCGATATGGACTAATACGGTCCCAGACGCCAGAGTTTTACCCCAATTCGGTTGAAATTTTGCACTAGGAGTACAATTAGTAGTGTAGTCAAGTGTGCCAAATTTTATTGAAATCGGTTCAAATTTAGATATATCTCCCATATATATCGTTCGCCCGATTTACACTCATATGACCACAGTGGCCAATCTTTTACTCCGATTTAATTGAAATTTTGCACAGGGAGTAGAATTAGCATTTTAGCTATGCGTGTCAAATTTTGTTGAAATCGGTTCAGATTTAGATATATCTCCCATATATAGGTTTCGCCCGATTTACACTCATATGACCACAGAGGCCAATTTTTAACTCCGATTTAGTTGAAATTTTTCACAGGGAGTAGAATTTGCATTGTAGCTATGCGTGCCAAATTTGGTTGAAATCGGTTCAGATTTAGATAGAGCTCCCATATATATGTTTTTCTGATTTCGACAAAAATGGTCAAAATACCAACATTTTCCTTGTAAAATCGCCACTGCTTAGTCGAAAAGTTGTAAAAATGACTCTAATTTTCCTAAGTTCTAATACATATATATTCAGCGATAAATCATAAATAAACTTTTGCGAAGTTTCCTTAAAATTGCTTCAGATTTAAATGTTTCCCATATTTTTATACCCTGCGCCACACTGTGGAACAGGGTATTATAAGTTAGTGCATATGTTTGTAACACCCAGAATGAGACGAGATAGACACATGGTGTCTTTGGCAATAATGCTCAGGGTGGGTCCCTGAGTCGATATAACCATGTCCGTCTGTTCGTCTGTCCGTCCGTCCGTCTGTCTGTGAACACATTTTTGTGATCAAAGTCTAGGTCGCAATTTAAGTCCAATCGCCTAATGCCATGTTCCTAATTTGGGTCAGAATCGAACCCTATTGATTTTGGAAGAAATCGGTTCAGATTTAGATATAGCTCCCATATATATCTTTCGCCCGATATGCACTAATATGGACCCAGCAGTCAGAGTTTTATACCGATTTGCTTGAAATTTTGTACAAACATAACAATTAGTCGTATAGTCAAGTGTGCAAAATTTGATTGAAATCGGTTCAGATTTAGATATAGCTTGCATATATATCTTTCGCTCGATATGCACTTATATGAACCCAGAAGCCAGAGTTTTATACCGATTAGCTTGAAATTTTGCACAAGGAGTACAATTGTTAGTGTAGTCATGTTTGCCAAATTTGATTGAAATCGGTTCAGATTTAGATATAGCTTCCATATATATTTTTCGCCCGATATGGACTTATATGGCCCCAGAAGCCAGAGTTTTGGCCCAATTTGGTTGAAATTTTGCACTAGGAGTACAATAGTAATATAGTCATGTGTGTCAAATTTGATTGAAAGCGGTTCAGATTTAAATATAGCTCCCATATATATGTTTTTCTGATTTCGACAAAAATGGTCAAAATACCAACATTTTCCTTGTTAAATCGCCACTGCTTAGTCGAAAAGTTGTAAAAATGACTCTAATTTTCCTTCTAATACATATATATCGAGCGATAAATCATAAATAAACTTTTGCGAAGTTTCCCGACTTAAATTTTGAGTCTATAGATTTTGTAAAAGTCTATCAAATTCTGTCCAAATCGAGTGATATTTAAATGTATGTATTTGGGACAAATATAGCCCCCAAAACATTTGACGGATGTGATATGGTATCGAAAATTTAGATCTACAAAGTGGTGCGGGGTATAATATAGTCGGCCCCGCCCGACTTGAGACTTTCCTTACTTTTTTTTTTTTTTTTTGTAATTCAATTAAAATATTATTTGGAAAAAGATTGACGATAGATATATTTTTTGTGTTATTTATTTGTTATTTTTCCAACCCATGGGTTTCGTTATGTTTGCTGGGTAAGTTTTACAAACTGCTTCCGATATAACCAACCTCTCCTGCATTCTATGATTCCGCCATAACTCTAGTATATCGTTGTTGACGTAGAATTCCTGTAATCCTGACGTGAGGTGCTATGTAGGAAATCAATTTTTTTTGTTGTTCTCTCGAAGTGCAATTGGCCCTTTTCTGTGTTTTGATTCCAATGATTCAATATGATTCGTTAGGGATTGTAAAACCCATTGATTCGTTAAATGACTGTTTTATACACTGACACCCCCACCGTTAGCCGAGAATCATAAATCTCTGGCAACATAGAAAAACCAAAAACAAAAAAAAAACAAAAATGAGAACTACGTAAAATATGGCAACAAATGTGTGTTACGTGTTATGGGCCGTCATGTTTACATGAATTCTTCACATTTTCCCCACCACCACCACCCCACTTAACATAGTTCTCATCCACAACTAGATTCCCTCCATGGCGATGGATTGTATTGTAGTAATAATCATAAATGGAACGGATGAAACGGTTTATATTTGTGTGTGTGTGTATGGAAACAGATTTGGTTGGTGCTGCATAGATTTATTGGCCATTTTTCAAAACACTCACCTAAATAGGTGCTTAAAATATTGAGCATTTCATGTAATGGCTTAAATTGTTTGAATATTGTTTTATGGCTTAACTGAGCATTTAACTGGCCAAAAACAAAAACAAAAAAACGCAAAAATAATTTATGTCCATTGACATTGCTAATAATTTTATTTAATGTGGCCGGATAAATGTTAAATATTTCCACGAAAATATGTGAAATGTTTGGAGGCGTCATCAACTATTCTATTCTAGCGGGATTGAATTGAACAATGGAATTATTGTTGGCCATTAATTTAATTTGAGGAATGTGATTTATTATATACGAGGGTGATCCAGGAAAGCATGAGATGATTTGTTCTAAAATGTATAACATATCAAAGGAAGTGTTTCAAGGGGCGAAATTAAGGGAAAAACTAAAAACAAGTCGGGCCACTCTTATCGGTCGAATCCTATGTAACCTCAACTACGGATTAACTTTAGAAAAATTTTCTATACAAAATAAAATTTTACCAAACTTTTTTATATAAAATAAAATGTTGACCAAATTTTCTATAGGAATAAAATGTTGACAAAATTTTCTATAGAAATAAAATGTTGACCAAATTTTCTATAGGAATAAAATGTTGACAAAATTTTCTATAGAAATAAAATTTTACCAAAATTTTCTAGAAAAATAAATATTTGCAAAAAAATTGACAAAATTTTCTAGAGAAACAAATACAATTTTCTATGGACATAAAATTTTGACAAAATTTTCTATAGAAATGAAATTTTACCAAAATTTTCTAGAGAAACAAAATTTTTCAAAAAAAAATTACAAAATTTTCTAGAGAAACAAATAACATTTTCTATGGACATAAAATTTTGACAAAATTTTCTATAGAAATAACATTTTGACAAAACTTTCGATAGAACTAAAATTTTGACAAAATTTTCTATTGAACTAAAATTTTGACAAAATTTTCTAGAGAAATAAAATTTTGCAAAAAAAAAAAATACAAAATTTTCTAGAGAAACAAATAAAATTTTCTATGGACATAAAATTTTGACAAAATTTTCTATAGAACTAAAATTTTGACAAAATTTTCTATAGAACTAAAATTTTGACAAAATTTTCTATAGAACTAAAATTTTGACAAAATTTTCTATAGAACTAAAATTTTGACAAAATTTTCTATAGAAATAAAATTGTGACAAAATTTTCTATAGAAATAAAATGTTAACAAAAATTTCTTTAGAAATAAAATTTTAACAAAATTTTCTATAGAAATAAAATTTTGCAAAAAAAAAACACAATCCTTTAGAAAAATTTTCTATACAAAATAAAATTTTACCAAACTTTTTTATATAAAATAAAATGTTGACAAAATTTTCTATAGGAATAAAATGTTGAAAAAAATTTCTAAAGAAAAAAAGTTTTGACAAAATTTTCTAGAGAAATAAAATTTTGCAAAAAAAAATTACAAAATTTTCTAGAGAAACAAATAAAATTTTCTATGTACATAAAATTTTGACAAAATTTTCTATAGAACCAAAATTTTGACAAAATTTTCTATAGAAATAAAATTTTACCATAATTTTTTAAAGAAATAAAATTTTACCAAAATTTTCTAGAGAAATAAGATTTTGCAAAAAAAAAATTTACAAAATTTTCTAGAGAAACAAATAAAATTTTCTATGGTCATAAAATGTTGACAAAATTTTCTATAGAACTAAAATTTTGACAAAATTTTCTATAGAACTACAATTTTCACAAAATTTTCTATAGAAATAAAATTTTACCAAAATTTTCTAGAGAAATAAAATTTTGCAAAAAAAAAATACGAAATTTCTAGAGAAACAAATTAAATTTTCTATGGACATAAAATTTTGACAAATTTTCTTTACAAATAAATGACATTTTCTATACAAATAAAATTTTGATCAAAAGTTTCTATACAATATAAAATTTTGACAAAATTCTCTATAGAAATAAAACTTTGACAAAATTTTCAATAGAAATAAAATTTGGAAAAATTTTATATATATAAAAATAAATTCACAAAATTTTCTATAGAAATAAGATTTTGAAAAAATTTTCTATAGAAATAAAATTTGTCAAAAATTTCTGTAGAAATAAATAAAATTTTCTAGAAAAATAAATAACATTTTCCATAGAAATAAAATTTTGACAAAATTTCCTATAGAAGTAAATAAAATTTTTTATACAATAACATTTTGACAAAAGTTTCTATACAAAATAAAATTTTGGCAAAATTTGGAAAAATTTTATGTATAAAAAAAAAATTAACAAAATTTTTTTTTTTTTTGTAATGAAATTCGACAAATATATATAAAAACCAGTAAGGAAAGTCTAAAGTCGGGCGGGGCCGACTATATTATACCCTGCACCACTTTGTAGATCTAAATTTTCGATACCATATCACATCCGTCAAATGTGTTGGGGGCTATATATAAAGGTTTGTCCCAAATACATACATTTAAATATCACTCGATCTGGAAGAATTTGATAGACTTCTACAAAATCTATAGACTCAAAATTTAAGTCGGCTAATGCACTAGGGTGGAACACAATGTTAGTAAAAAAATATGGAAAACGTTTAAATCTGAAGCAATTTTAAAGAAATCTCGAAAAAGTTTATTTATGATTTATCGCTCGATATATATGTATTAGAAGTTTAGGAAAATTAGAGTCATTTTTACAACTTTTCGACTAAGCAGTGGCGATTTTACAAGGAAAATGTTGGTATTTTGACCATTTTTGTCGAAATCAGAAAAACATATATATGGGAGCTATATCTAAATCTGAACCGATTTCAACCAAATTTGGCACGCATATCTACAATGTTAATTCTACTCCTTGTGCAAAATTTCAACTAAATCGGAGTTAAAAATTGGCCTCTGTGGTCATATGAGTGTAAATCGGGCGAAAGCTTTATATGGGAGATATATCCAAATCTGAACCGATTTCAAGCAAATTTGGCACGCATAATTACAACGCTAATTCTACTCCCTATGCAAAATTTCAACTAAATCGGAGCAAAAAATTGGCCTCTGTGGGCAAATGAGTGTAAATCGGGCGAAAGCTATATATGGGAGCTATATCTAAATCTGAACCGATTTTGCTGATATTTTGCAAGTTTTTCGAGACACATAAAATATTCGGATGTACGGAATTTGAGGAAGATCGGTTGATATACACTCCAATTATGACCAGATGGGTGAAAAATATATATGGCAGCTATATCTAAATCTGAACCGATTTTTTCCAAAATCAATAGGGATCGTCTTTGAGCCGAAACAGGACCCTATACCAAATTTTAGGACAATCGGACTAAAACTGCGAGCTGTACTTTGCACACAAAAATACATCAACAGACAGACAGACAGACAGACAGATGGACAGACAGACAGACGGACATCGCTAAATCGACTCAGAATTTAATTCTAAGCCGATCCGTATACTAAAAGGTTGGTCTATGATTACTCCTTCTTGGCGTTACATACAAATGCACAAACTTATTATACCCTGTACCACAGTAGTGGTGAAGGGTATAACAAGTAAGGAAATTCTAAAATCGGGTGGGGCCGACTATATTATACCCTGCACCACTTTGTAAATCCACATTTTCGATACTATATGTTATCAAATCCGTCAAATGTGTTGGGTGCTATATATAAAGTTTTTTGTCCCAAATACATAAATTTAAATCTGACTCCATCTGCACAAAATTTGTAATCTATAGACTTAAAATTTAAGTCGGCTAATGCCATGGGATTCTACCCTATGTCAGTAAAAAATATGGGAAACATTTTAATCTGAACCAATTTTGAGGCAACTTCGCAAAAGTGTATTTGTCATTTATCGGTCGATAGATATGTATTAGAATTAAAGGAAAATTTGAGTCACTTTTGCATGTTTTCGAATTAGCAGTGGCGATTTTATAAGGAAAATGTGGGTATTTTGGCCATTTTTGCCCTACACTACTAATTGTATTCCTAGTGCAAAATTTCAAGCAAATTGGGCTAAAACTCTGGCTTCTGGGGCCATATACGTGCAAATCGGACGAAAGATATATATGGGAGCTATATCTAAATCTGAACCGATTTGGCTGATATTTTGCATAGTTTACGAGAGCCGCAAACCATTTTGATATACGAAATTTTAAGAAAATAAGTTGATAAATACGTCAATTATGACCAGATCGGTGATAAATATATATGGCAGCTATATACAAATCTGAACCGATTTTTTTCAAAATCAATAGCGATTGTCTTTGAGCCAAATTAAAACTCTGTGCCTAATTTTAGGACGATCGGACTTAAACTGCGACCTGTACTTTGTACACAAAATTACATATACAGACAGACAGATGGACATCGCTAAATCGACTCAGAATTTAATTCTAAGACGATCGATATATTAAACGATAGGTCTCAGACTTTTCCTTCTTGGCGTTACATACAAACGCACAAACTTATTATACCCTGTCCCACAGTAGTGGTGAAGAGTACAAAAATGTTAAAAATTATTAACATTTTGCCAGTGAAAATCAATCCTTGAAAGCATATACTAAAAATCGTAAAAAATATTAAATTATTTATTTGGTAAAATATCATAGAATTATTATACCCTCCACCATAGGATGGGGGTATATTACCTTTGTCATTCCGTTTGTAACACATCGAAATATTGCTCTAAGACCCCATAAAGTATATTCTGGGTCGTGGTGAAATTCTGAGTCGATCTGAGCATGTCCGTCCGTCCGTCCGTCCGTCTGTTGAAATCACGCTAACTTCCGAACGAAACAAGCTATCGATTTGAAACTTGGCAAAAGTAGTCGTTATTGATGTAGGTCGAATGGTTTTGCAAATGGGCCATATCGGTCCCTTTTTACGTATAGCCCCCATATAAACGGACCCCCAAATTTGGCTTGCGATTGCTCTAAGAGAAGCAATTTTCATCCGATCTGGCTGAAATTTGGTACATGGTGTTAGTATATGGTCTCTAACAACCATGCAAAAATTGGTCTACATCATTCAATAATTATATATAGCCCCCATATAAACCGATCCCCCGATTTGGCTTTCGGAGCCTCTAAGAGAAACAATTTTCATCCGATCCGGCTGAAATTTGGTACATGGTGTTCGATTCATACCTTAAGAAGTGATGCTAAATCAGTGCAATGGCTGTTGACATCGACCTATGGCAAGCCTATGCTAAATTCATCGCTTCTGGGCCAATTTTGCACAACTTCCGGATCCAAAAAGAACATTTTCACTAATTTTTGTGGCGATGCTTTGTTTTGCTGGATAATTATGGATAAAAATATATCAATGTTTTTTTTTGTAAATATTAGAGGCAACATATGCACATTTAACTATTGTGCATATTTTTGCGATAGTTAGATGGACAAAACTTAGTTTCAACTGGTTTTTTGCTAGGAAATTGGAAATAAGGTCAGCTGGTGGGAATTTCTGTTCGATTTAAAAAAAAATCCTATTTGCAATAAAATGTCGTTATTGCAATGCTGCTAACAAATATTTGTTACTATTAGAACAATCTAGAATTTTACTTTTTCCCGCTTTTGTATTTAAACAACCGATGCCAATGTTGCTCAATTTTTGTACAATGTTCCCAATAAACATTTATTGTGTTTTCTTTTAATCCCACAGGGCTTGGATTATCCAATAGTAAAAGAAAACCCAGCCTAATATTCTCTGCGTTGGCAATATTCGTTATGGATTTAATATCTCTCTATCTCTCTCTCACTCCCTTCCACTCTCTCTCTCTCTCTCTACCTTTCAATGATAAATACTCGAAGCCTATAATCCTCTTGGTGACCAATCAGGAAGGAAAATATGTACAAAAATGCATGAATTTGCTTGATTTTTATTTTAAATATTTGCTTTTATTAATTGATTTTGCAGGTCAATTGATGGAAAATTGAAAAACCACACATGAAGATGATATTCACCTGGATGACAGTTTGCACAGTGTGGACTTAGTGGCTGGCAGACCAGAATGTACCAATGCAATGTTGGCTGGCTGGCTGGCTGGTCTCGTAATCAAACAAAATTTGAACATGTTTGCATATTCGAGTAAAAATCTTTAGAGTTTTCGTTTGAAGCATTTGCCTGTTCACTTTGTGAATTACATTGTATTGGGTGCTGGGCCATAGTGTTGGACTTATTTACCCTGCAACAGAGCAACAGAGAATTTATCACAGGGAGATAGGCAGCGTGAGAGAGAGAGCGAGAGCGAATGAGACAGAGCAAAAACCATAACGAGGAAAAAACAAAACGTTCGTTTGTGTGTTTGTTTGTTTTTCTCCAATAATGATGTAATCCCTCTTCGTTGTTGTTGTTGAGGGGCATACACCACCACATTTCATCTCGAATTTAACTGCATTGCATTGCACTGAACTACACATAGAATTGCATTTAGGATTGTTTTGCTGCAATGCATCTTTGCATGTTGTTCAACTTTTGACCATCAATATTCCATGGTTCATACTAACCAAGTTACCTGTGAGCCAGCTTCCATAAGAAAAGTATGTGGGTTCTTGGTAGCCAAATCGGCAATTGTAGCCGACAATCAATAGAGAGACAAGAAAAAAATCCTCATATTAAACGAAAAATTTAGATCAATGAATTGCTGCAGCATCTAGCTAGTAGAATAGCACACAGTGGCATAAAATACGATGAGAACAAGAAAACATTATTGGTTTATGTTTTAAGGATAAAAATGAACAAGTAAATACAGCCGTAAGTTCGGCCAGGCCGAATCTTATGTACCCTTCTCCATGGATTGCGTAGAAACTTCTACGAAAGACTGTCATCCACAATCGAATTACTTGGGTTGTGTTATCTTAAAACTTCTTAACATCGTTTTCTAAATTGTGAGTTAGTCCATACGTGGTATATATTAGACAAAAAAGGTATGTATAGGGAAGTCTACCAATAATTACGAAACGATATGGACTTTTGCACGGTACGTAGAAAGCCAGAATTGAAATAAGAGGGTCGCTTATATGGGGGCTATATACAATTATGAACTTGATATGGACCAATTTTTGTGTGATTGGGGATCGATTTATCTGAGGGCTATATATAACTATAGACCGATATGGACCTAGTTAGGCATGGTTGTTAACGGCCATATACTAGCATAATGTACCAAATTTCAACTGACTCGGATGAAATTTGATCCTCCAAGTGGCTCCAAAACCAAATCTCGGGATTGGTTTATATGGGGGCTATATATAATTATGGACTGATATGAAGCAATTCATGCATGGTTGTTGGATACCATATACTAACATCACGTACCAAATTTCAACCGAATCCGATGAATTTTGCTCTTCCACGAGGCTCCGGAGGTCAAATCTGGGGATCGGTTTATATGGGGGCTATATATAATTATGGACTGATATGAACCAATTCCTGCATGGTTGTTGGATACCATATACTAATATCACGTACCAACTTTCAACCGAATCGGATGAATTTTGCTTTTTCAAAGGGCTCCGGAGGTCAAATCTGGTGATCGGTTTATATGGTGGCTATATATAATTATGGACCGATGTGGACAAATTTTTGCATGGTTGTTGGATACCATATACTAATATCACGTACCAAATTTCAACCTAATCGGATGAATTTTGCTCTTCCAAGGGGCTCCGGAGGTCAAATCTGGGGATCGGTTTATATGGGGCCTATATATAATTATGGATCGATTTCGACCAATTTTTGCATGGGTGTTTGAGGCCATATATTAACACCATGTATCAAATTTCAACTGAATCAGATGAATTTTGCTCTTCCACGGGTTCCGGAGGTCAAATCTGGTGATCGGTTTATATGGGGGCTATATAAAATTATGGACCGATGTGGACAAATTTTTACATGGGTGTTAGAGACCATATACTAATGGAATTTTTGCTTTATGGGGTCTTAGAGCAATATTTCGATGTGTTACAAACGGAATGACAAAGTTAATATGCGCCCCATCCTATGGTGGAGGGTATAAAAATTGTTTATTTATAAACAAAAACTTTGTTTAATGTGTAGTGTATCTTTTAAGATACAAACAATATTTGTGCAAAAAAAACGCCAAAAAATTATGGCGTTGTTTTATTTATGATGATTTTGCAACACTGTGCAGTGAATTGTTTTCACGAAAATCATTGCTGGTGCCATATTGTTGTCATTGTTTTTGCTGAAGCCATTGAGGGATTTGTTGGTTGGCAATTTTGCTTGTATCAGAGACCTGCATCTGCATCTGATTCTACGATTGTTTGTCATTGTATCTACATCTGTCGATGGCGATGTAGTTGAAGCTGATGTTGTTATTTCTGTTGCTGTGATGTGTCAGTGTCTGATTTCCTGTAGTTTGAAAATTTTCATACTTATAGCTGCCAGTCATTGTTGTTGGTATTGCATGTGGGTGTGTGTGTGTGTGTGTAGGTAGTGTTGGTGCAAGTTTATGTTGATCTACTCAAGTACTCAAGAAAATTTAATTAGGACTTTTCTTGATTTATTTACTGTTTGTTCAATTCATTCGTGTATAGATGGTTCACTGAAGGACAAATATACACATGGCATTATAGATCGACCGACCGACCGACCGACCGAACAACAGACAGACACACACATTGGCAATTTGTCTATTAGCTTTATTACTATGCAGATTTCCATGCCATAGCATTTGTAATTTTTATTATTCTCAATATTATTGTTGTATTGAAAATTATATTGAATAATTACTTACCACTTATCGATGAAAAGTTTATTGTCCTTTTTGTACAAATGAACAAATGCATGTATGTATGTGTATGTGTGTGATATATTTGCAATACAATTTAATTGTAATTGTAACCCACATCGCCAAAGCGATACAATAGAGGCAAAAACTATAATTAGCAAATAATTTTTGAGCTAACTCACTTGAAAACTATGGTCTGTCTAAAGTGGTTTGTTTTCTTTAAATAAAGTTTCTCTACATCGGCTTGTGTGTTCCCAACAATGTGGACTATAAATAGGACTGCTTCATTGTATGCGTTGCTTGTGCATTGGTGGCTATAACGATAATTGTCTATGGATGACAATAAGAGCTACATGGCCTAGTGGATTGTGTGTTGGTTTACAAACTGTATGGTTGCCACTCGTGCAAAAATAATCTACCAAAGTTTTAAGAAAAAATTACCAAAAATCTGCCACATTTAAAAAAATTACGTTTTTGATATAATTTTTGTCAAAATTTTATTTCTATGGAAAATTTCGTAAAAATTTTAATTCTATGGAAAATTTTATCAAAATTTTAATAGAAAATTTTGTCGAAATTTCCATTTTATAGAAAATTTTTGCAAAATTTTATTTCCGTAGAAATTTTTTGAAAAATTTCACTCTATAGAAAATTTTGTCAATATTTAATTTCCATAGAAAATTTTGTCGAAATTGTAATTCTATAGAAAATTTTGTCAAAATTTTAGTTCTATCGAAAATTTTGTCAAAATTTACATTTTATAGATAATTTTTGCAAAATTTTATTTCCTTAGAAAATTTTTGAAAAATTTAATTCTATAGAAACCTTTTGAAGAAAATTTTTGCAAAATTTTATTTCCGTAGAAAATTTTTAAAAAATTTAATTCTATAGAAAATTTTGTCAAACTTTTATTTCTATAGAAAATTTTGTCAAAATTGTATTTCTACAGAAAATTTTGTCACAATTGTATTTCTATAGAAAATTTTGTCAAAATTTTAGTTCTATCGAAAATTTTGTCAAAATTTTTTTCGATAAAAAATTTTGTCAAAATTTTATTTCCATAGAAAATTTTGTCAACATTTTATTTCTATTAAAAATTATGTAGAAATTTTATTTCAATAGAAAATTTTGTCAACATTTTCTTTCTACAGAAAATTTTGGCAACATTTTATTTCTACAGAAAATTTTCTAAAAATTTTATATCTTTAGAAAATTTTCTAAAATTTTTTTCTATAGAAAATTTTGGTAAAATTTTATTTCTATAGAAACCTTTCTTAAAATTTTATTTATATAGAAAATTGTGTCTAAGTTTTATTTCTATGGAAAAGTTTGTCAAAATTGTATTTCTGTAGAAAATGTTTGTATTATTTTGCAAAATTGTATTTCTATAGAAAATTTTGTCAAAATTTTAGTTCTATCGAAAATTTTGTCAAATTTTTTTCTATAAAAAATTTTGTCCAAATTTTTTTCTATAAAAAATTTTGTCAAAATCAAAATTTCTATAGAAAATTTCGTCAAAATTGTATTTCTATACAAAATTTTGTCAAAATTTTAGTTCTATCGAAATTTTTTTCAAAATTTTAGTTCTATCGAAAATTTTTGCGAAATTTTATTTCCGTAGCAAATTTTTGAAAAATTTAATTCTATAGAAACCTTTGTCAAAATTTACATTCTGAAGAAAATTTTTGCAAAATTTTATTTCCGTAGAAACTTTTTAAAAAATTTAATTCTTTAGAAAATTTTGTCAAACTTTTATTTCTATAGAAAATTTTGTCAAAATTGTATTTCTATAGAAAATTTTGCAAAATTTTATTTCCGTAGAAAAATCTTGAAAAATTTAATTCTATAGAAAATTTTGTCAAAATTTTATCTCCATAGAAAATTTTGTCAAACTTTTATTCCTATAGAAAATTTATTCCTGCAGAAAATTTTTGCAAAATTTTATTTCTATATAAAATATTTGCAAAATTTTATTTCAATAGAAAATTTTGTCAACATTTAATTTCTACAGAAAATTTTCTACAAATTTTATATCTTTAGGAAATTTTCTAAAATTGTTGTTCTATAGAAAATTTTGGTAAAATTTTATTTCTATAGAAACTTTTCTTAAAATTTTATTTATATAGAAAATTGTGTCTAAATTTTATTTCTATCGAAAATTTTTGCAAAATTTTATGTCTGTAGAAAATTTTTGCAAAATTTTATTTCTGTTGAAATTTTCTAGATTTCTATAGAAAAAACTTATATAAAAATGTTATTTCTAGAGAAAATTTCGCCAACATTTTATTTCTATAGAAAATTTTGGAAAATTTTATTTCTATATAAATTTTTATCAAAATTTTAATTCTATAGAAAATTTTGTTAAAATTTTATTTTTATGGAAAATTTGGCAAAAGTTTATTTCTGTAGAGAAATTAAGCAAAATTTTATTTCTATAGAAAATTCTTGCAAAATTTTATTTCTGTAGAAAATTTTTGCAAATTTTTATTTCTTTATAAAATTTTTATCAAAATTTTATTTCTATAGAAAATTTTGTCAAAATTTTATTTTTATGGAAAATTTGGCAAAGTTTATTTCTGTAGAGAAATTTTGCAAAATTTTACTTCTATAGAAAATTGTTGCAAAATTTTATTTCTGTAGACAATTTTTGCAAATTTTTATTTCTATAGAAAATTGTTGCAAATTTTTATTTCTATAGAAAATTTTTGCAAATTTTTATTTCCATAGAAAATTTTGTCCAAATTTTATTTCTATATAAATTTTTATCAAAATTTTATTTCAATAGAAAATTTTGTCAACATTTTTTTTATAGAAATTTTTATCCAAATTTTATTTTTATAGAAATTTTTTTCCAAATTCTATTTCTATAGAAAATGTTGTCAAAATTTTTTATCTATAGAAAGATAATTAAGGTAAAATTTTATTTCTATAGAAAATTTTTTCAAAATTTTATTTCTATGGAACATTTTGTCAAAATTTTATTTCTGGCGACAATCTGTTCAAAATTATATTTCTATAGGAAATTTTAGCAAAATTTTATTTCTAGAGATAATTGCTAAACGATGGTTATTTGTCTAAAATTTCGTTTGGCAAGAAAGCATTTTTTGTGAGTACACTTAGAGTCCCCAGATATCAAATGGTGAACGATTTCATGAGAAAATCATTTAAAATTTGAGATTAGTAAGTCTTATTCTCTACATAAACAATTAATTTTAATTTTCCATACAATCTTGGCAACATTTTTACTACACGGACGAAAAAGACTGTTTTTCATATGTTTGGGTGTAAAAATTATATGTTTGGAACTCAAATTTTTTAACACAAAATTTTTAAGTGCAAGCATATAATGTTCATAAACTAGCATAACATGTTTGGGACGTATATGTTAATATGTGAGAACATATTATGTTTGGGACATAAAATGTTTGTAAATATAATCCGCTTATCCACACAAAGATAATTTCCCGTTTAAAAATTGGGGGATCTAATTAGATATGATTAGTTCTCAAAATTGGCCCCTTTAGATCAAAGCAGATTTACCCAGATATGATGAGACAAAATAAGATATAATTATATATAATTCCATATATGACGAGATATTACATCAGATCCAATTATATGCAGGCATAGATATAATTATATCTAAGACATTAGATCTAGGCCAATATTGAGATCTGATCAGATCTAATTCCATAGTAATTAGATATGATTAGATCTTACCATTTTTCGGATCTAGTCATATCTAATCGTTTCAAATTAGATCTCTCGATTTTTACTCGGGTTCATTAAAATTTTTTTCTACCAGTGTATGCCCAAGGTGAAACATAATATGTTTGAACAATACAAACAATATTTTGTTTGGACCAATCCTGAAAATATTTATGCTTGAAGCAAAATGTTTTTGGGGTATATGTTACAGAAGCGATTTTTTTTCGGGTATATGCTTATAACATAGGCATGTTTTCTGCTTCATAAGTTATAGTCTTTTTTTGCTCCTTTCGTAATTTTTTCCTCTGCAACCACAATCCCTACATAATTTTCATAATCTTTCGAACAATATCATAATTTGTTGCTATTTTTGGGGGGCGGGATGATGTTGTAAATAAATAAATATTTTCGTACAAATAATACCAGTGTAGAAGTGCCAATGCATGCCAATCAATCCATATTTCTTCAACCAACAATGATGATTATAAGGATGATGTTTTGTTGTGTACTTAAAATGTGTAAATATTTGCAAATTTAATGCACCATCTAATAGATAAATATTTATTTCAGTTTTGGTTTCTATGGAAAAATTACATTTAGTGAATTTAATTGTATAACTGAAAGCAATTAATTTTTAATCCGTTATATAGATACATTTTTTTTCTGTTGATGTTCAGAACAAAATTCGGAAGTCGAAAAATCATTATGACATTGAAATAATGACTACAGAACATGCAATCTGCTGAACACTTTGACCTTAATTGGTAGTTTTTTTCTTGAATTTATTATTAAATTAATAAACAAACCTCTCGTAGCAAGTATCATATTACTGTGGCCAAAGTGTAATGTAAAAAATCGTTATAAAATATCCTTATGCAAAAGTTTTTAATACCCTCCATCATAAAAGTTTGTACAACCCAACTTTGTCAATCCCTGTGCAACTCATCGTAATATTGATCTCAGCCCCAAAAATAGTATTTATTTTTCACACCCGTGACAACGATAAAATGACACCATGTGTTGTCGAAACAACAGCCATAGAAATAATTTTTTCTATATAAATACAATTTTGACAAAATTTTTCATTTTTTCTATAGAAATAAAATTTTGACAAACTTTTCTATGGGAACAAAATTCTGACAAAATTTTCTATAGAACAAAATTTTCTATAGAAATAAAATTTTGACAAAATTTTCTATAGAAATAAAATTTTGACAACATTTTCAATACAAATAAAATTTTGACAAAATCTTCTAGAGAAATAAAATTTTGAAAAAGTATTTTAGAAATAACATTTTGTTAAAAATTTCTGTAAAAATCAAATTTTGTCAAAATTTTCTATAGAGATAAAATGGTGACACAATTTTTCATTTTTTCTATATAAATAAAATGTTGACAAAATTTTACATTTTCCTATAGAAATAAAATTTTGACAAAATTTTCTCTAGGAATTCTGACAACATTTTCTATAGAAATAATATTCTGACAAAAATTTCTATAGAAATGAAATTTTAACAACATTTTCGATAGAAATAAAATTTTGACAAAATTTTCTATAGAAATAAAATTTTGACAAAATTTTCTATAGAAATAAAATTTTCAATAGAAATAAAATTTTGACAAAATCTTCTAGAGAAATAAAATTTTGAAAAAATATTTTAGAAATAAAATTTTGTCAAAAATTTCTGTAAAAATCAAATTTTGTCAAAATTTTCTATAGAGATAAAATGGTGACAGAATTTTTCATTTTTGCTATATAAATAAAATGTTGACAAAATTTTAATTTTTCTATAGAAATAAAATTTTGACAAAATTTTCTCTAGGAATTCTGACAACATTTTCGATAGAAATAAAATTTTGACAAAATTTTCTATAGAAATAAAATTTTGACAAAATTTTCAATGGAAATAAAATTTTGACAAAATCTTCTAGAGAAATAAAATTTTGAAAAAATATTTTAGAAATAAAATTTTGTTAAAAATTTCTGTAAAAATCAAATTTTGTCAAAATTTTCCATAGAGATAAAATGGTGACAGAATTTTTCATTTTTTCTATGTAAATAAAATGTTGACAAAATTTTACATTTTTCAATAGAAATAAAATTTTGAATTCTGACAAAATTTTCTATAGAAATAATATTCTGACAAAAATTTCTATAGAAATGAAATTTTTACAACATTTTCGATAGAAATAAAATTTTGACAAAATTTTCTATAGAAATAAAATTTTGACAAAATTTTCAATAGAAATAAAATTTTGACAAAATTTTCAATAGAAATAAAATTTTGACAAAATCTTCTAGAGAAATAAAATTTTGAAAAAATATTTTAGAAATAAAATTTTGTCAAAAATTTCTGTAAAAATAATATTTTGTCAAAATTTTCCATAGAGATAAAATGGTGACAGAATTTTTAATTTTTTCTATATAAATAAAATGTTGACAAATTTTTACATTTTTTATACAAATAAAATTTTGACAAAATTTTCTATAGGAATAAAATTCTGACAAAATTTTCTATAGAAATAATATTTTGACAAAAATTTCTATAGAAATAAAATTCGGACGAAAATTTATATAGAAATAAATATTTGACAAAATTTTTTATAGAAATAAAATTTTGACAAAAATTTCTATAGAAATGAAATTTTGACAAAAATTTCTATAGAAATGAAATTTTTGACAAAATTTTCGATAGAAATAAAATTTTGACAAAATTTTCTATAGAATTAAAATTTTGACAAAATTTTCTATAGAATTAAAATTTTGACAAAATTTTCTATTGAATTAAATTTTTGACAAAATTTTCTATAGAAATAAAAATTTGACAAAATTTTCAATGGAAATAACATTTTGACAAATTATTTTATAGAAATAAAATGTTGACAAAATTTTCTATAGAAATAAAATTTTGATAAGTGTTTCTATAAAAATAATAGTTTGACAAAAATTTCTATAAAAATAATAATTTTACAAAAATTTCTATAGGAATAAAGTTTTGAAAAATTTTTCTATAGAAATTAAATTTTGACAAAAATTTCTATAGAAATAAAATTTTTACAAAATTTTCGATAGAAATAAAACTTTGACAAAATTTTCAATAGAAATAAAATTTTGACAAAATATTCTAGAGAAATAAAATTTTGAAAAAATATTTTAGAAATCAAATTTTGTCAAAGATTTCTGTAAACATCAAATTTTGTCAATATTTTCTATAGAGATAAAATTTTGACAGAATTTTCTGTATACATTTTGAAAATTTTTTTATAGAAATAAAATGTTGACAAAATTTTCTTTAGAAATAAAATAATGACAAAATTTTCTATATAAATAAAATTTTGACAAAACTTTCTTAGAAATAAAATATTGACAAAATTTTCTATATAAATAAAATTTTGACAAAATTTTCCATAAAAAGAAATTTTTGACAACATTGTCTATAAAAAAAAAATTTTTAAATTTTCTATTAAAAGAAAATTTTGACAAAATTTTCTATTGAAATTAAATTTTTACAAAATTTTGATGATTTTCTATAGAAATAAAATTTGGACAAAATTTTCGGTAGAAATAAAATTTGGATAAAATTTTCGATAGAAATAAAATTTTGATAAGTTTTTCTATAAAAATAAAAGTTTGACAAAAATTTCTATAGAAATAAAATTTTGACAAAATTTTCGTTAGAAATAAAATTTTGAAAAAATTTCCTATTGAAATGAAGTTTTGACAAAATTTTCTGTAGAAATAAAATTGTGACAAAATTTTCTATAGAAATAAAATTTTGAAAAAATTTTCTGTAGAAATAAAGTTTTGACAACATAGATATTGTGAATAAATTGGTGGCGAAATTCTACTATAAATTATCTGATATAATGAGCGGTGTTGTCGACTGGCAAATCATTGGTCTGTGGCATCATTTTATGCCATGAAATCATCTTCCTTTCAGCTCCCACAATATGATTTCCGACCTATATATTCCAATTTTCCCATTACCTCCAAAAGAAAAAAAAAAAACAAGATATTCATTTTATCTAATTAATTGCTATATGTTTTCATTTCTATTCCCAAGATATAGAAAGTTTGGCCCACGTTTCGGATGACTTAATACTTGTTATTTTGTGGTGGCAGTGGCTATTTCATCTAAAACAGTGGTTCTGTGTTGTCTGTGGTCTGAAATTTCTTCTTGAGGTTTCTTTTTCTATTTTTGTATTTGGTCATGCTTCAGTGAGCCTAGGCCAAGCGACTTTTTGTGTATTTCCATGCAAAGGTGTTAACTAGTTGCAAAAACTAGAGTGGGCTTTCACCGCGATGGCACATAGACCAACCACAAAAATTGATGACACATCATTGTCGTCGCGCGTCTCATTATGTTAACGCCAAAAATTAGCTGCGGTGGTGTGCCGTGGGGATGATGGAAAGGCATTTAGTTTTTGGTGTGAATTTCATTTTCATTTCAAATAAATAAATTAAATATGAAAATTATTAATGTGGGAGTTGTGTGAAGACTGGTAGCCCCATGCTACGGGATATGAAGATGGTTACGTTTATAGCAAGGGCGCAGCTATAGTGGTGGGATTAAACGGCTTAACAAACAAATTTTATTTCTATAGAAATACCTTGTCAAAATTTTATTTCTATAGAAAATTTTGTCAAATTTTTATTTCTATGGAAAATTTTGTCAAAATTTTATTTCAGTAGAAAACTTTTTCAAAATTTTAATTCTATAGAACATTTTATTGAAATCTTATTTCTATGGAAAATTTTGTCAAATTATTATTTCTTTATTTCTATAGAAAATTTTGTTAAAATTTTATTTCTGTGAAAATTTTATCAAAATTTTATTTCTATGAAGAATTTTGTAAAAATTTTATTTCAGTAGAAAATTTTGTCAAAATTTTAATTCTATAGAGCATTTTGTTCAAATCTTATTTCTATGAAAAATTTTGTCAAAATTTTAGTTCTATAGAAAATTTTGTCAAAATTTTAATTCTATAGAACAATTTGTTGAAATCTTATTTCTATGGAAAATTTTGTCAAAATTTTATTTCTATAGAAAAATTTAATCAAAATTTGACTTCTGTAGAAAATTTTATCAAAATTTTATTTTTATAGAAAAATTTATCAAAATTTTATTTCTATAGAAAAGTTTGACGAAATTTTATTTCTATAGAAATTGTTGTGAAATTATTATTTCTTTAGATAATTTTATCAAAATTTTATTTCTATAGAAAATTTTGTCAAAAATTTAATTTCTATAGAAAATTTTGTCAACAATTTTATTTCTATAGAAAATTTTGTCAAATTTTTTTTTTTGTAGAAAATTTTGTCAAAATTTTAGTTCTATAGAAAATTTTGTCACCCTTAAGGGATTGATATACGACGCTCTTATGTCAAAGTTACTTGAAATGTAATTAATATGTGAACTCAAAGGTTTTGTTTCGACTTCTCCCTGTTTTGGACGTTGGATGAGCTCGGTAGCAATATTTAAATAATTAACACATAAACATGAACTAATTAAAGTTATACAATGGATTTAAAACAATACAGAGGCAATGGCAGATCTGCTATTGTTATAATGAATGTAAGCTATTGTTTTAAGACCAAAGTGTGTGAGTAGGTTATAGATTGGAATTTGGTTAAAGTATATAAGAGGAAATATTTTTAATTATATTCCATAACATCTTAAGTCGACTTAGCAAGGATTTGAAAAAGAAAATATATACGATTATAAACAAATTCTTAATGAATAAATTGAATTAAAACTAATTCCATAAATATCTAAAATAATCATCTTAAAGTTTTCCCAAAAATTCAATTTGGCTTTTAATGGTTTTGATGCTATGATGTAAGTATGGCAAATTATTTCACAGCCCATTACCACCTACAGTTTGTAGTGCCATTGTCATTTTCCCCCTCACTCTCCTCACAGTCCATATATGTACGTTCTCGAATATCCTTTGTTATTTCAATGTTATTACTGAAATTTCTGCTGCTCTTGTTTTTTGCCCTTGTCTTTGTAATTTTTTGCTTTGATATTCACTTTGAACATCGTTATTTTTCAGCAGTTTCTGGTATTGACATCCAATTAATTATAATTAAATTATATTGTATTTAAACTTTTGTATATGCACTTGAAGAAAATTCATTTGTATCGGATGTTAAATATTTTCATAGCATGGAAGCCATAGCATGGAATGTTGGCCGCATTCAAACTGAATTCAAAAGAGGAACAAAACTTAACGAAATTTCATATCATTTCGGCGACCCTGCTGTAAGGTCACTTTTGTGTCTGAGGACATTAGGGAATGGAGAGTACTAGAGACGATTCGTCTTACATGACGAAGAGAAACTCGCGAGACTTTTAAGAGATGGAACGTCTACAAGCTCGAAAGGGATGCTTTATCCTTGAACTGGACAGGGACTCGGACGGGAATCTAAACAGATGAGATGCGACCATCAATACTAAATTCTTTCCGACTGCGAGGCGAAATTGTTACACGACGAAGCGAAACTGGCGAGACTTCGAGGAGATGGAATATCAACAAGCTCCAAAGGGATGCATTAATCCTTGAACATGACAGGCACTCGGATGAGAATCTGAACAGATGAGACTCAAGACAGAACGCCAACCATATAATGCCAACAATAAAGGAATGGAAAGTACTAAAGACATACCCAGGAAGCGACCATCTATACATCCCTTTACGACTGCAAGGCGAAATTGTTATACGACGAAGAGAAACTTGCGAGACTTCTAGGAGATGCAACGTCAACAAGCTCGAAAGTGATGCATTAATCCTGGAACTGGACATGCACTCAGGAGGGAATTGGAACAGATGAGACGCAAGGCATATTGTCAACCGTATAATGTCAACAATAAAGGCCTGCAGCATTAAGGCCATGCCAAATAAGAAGCATAGCATTGTTCGCAAGGTGGAATACCGACCGACATCGAAGAATTAACAAGAATATTTGCCAAGTTTTGATATATGACACTATACAGGGTCATAGAAGAATGGAATGACCTCATGGTCAGCATAGGGCTCAATCCTTGGACCAGATCCCTGAAATGCACCACAATACGAGATACTGAAGATACCCATAGGTTAGGTTAGGTTATGTGGCAGCCCGATGTATCAGGCTCACTTAGACTATTCAGTCCATTGTAATACCCATAATCGCTGTGAAAAAATCGAGAAATACTGAAGAGGTTAAACGTAAATTTCGCCAAACTATGATGCGCACGAAAGACTGGTTAGACACGGATGGCTTACAATTAGCCATATAAAGAGACCGATCTGCTACTATTAACGAAACGGCATCTGCCACTAGAAATAGAGATGCATATAGACGACATGGTAATCTCAACAAAGCAGTCAATCAAAAACCTCGTACTAAGACTGGACTCGAAACTACTGTACTCGAAGCAGATGGAGTACGGGTCGGAGAAAGCTGCTATGATATCGGCGCGACTGAGGAAAATGATTTTAACTATAGGAGACCCTCTTCCAAGCAGTAGAAGGATATGGAGATGACTAACAGTATACTCCTTTATGTATGTAAGATCTGGGGCTCGTCCTTACAGAGATGGATTAGAGCGAAAAAGCTGTTTTCAGTACAGAGAATGGCAGCTCTGAGAATCACAACAGCCTATCTCACAGTATCAAGGGAAGCCGCATTAGTGATAGCAGGAACGATATCAATAGACTTCCTTGAGATTGAACGGAAAATTTTATACTTGATACCGAACCTCCGACAAGAGACCAGAGGTAAATGGTGGTGAAACGAGACAAAGGGCAAATGGACAGACCGATTTATAACCGACGGGCAGTTATCACGTAATGGAGGATATTGGAAGGTGATGTATTACATGACTTAGATGCTCTCTGGTCACGGAAACTTTCGAAAGTATCGGCACCGTATGGGGGAATGCAGGTCAGGGAACGGTATTTACGAAGAATAAGAGGTTGCGGGCGACGCCGAATGATACCCATGGATACGACTAACAAACAAAACAATCCTCTATGGATCTGAGATCGGGGCCTCGATCCTACAGAAACGGACTAGAGCGAAAAATCTGCTTTCAGTATAGAGAAGAATCACTTCAGCATATAGCACGGTATCAGGGGAAGACGCATTAGCAGGAACGATCCCAATAGACCTCCAGTCGATTGAGCGGCAAAAAAGGTATTCGAGTTCAAACAACAAAGCACGACAGACTTCACACCAAACCTCCGACAAGAGACCAGGGATAAATGGCAGGAACGATGGAGGAAAGAGACAAATGGACACGCCGTTTTATAACCGACTTACAGTTATGGCGTGATGGAGGATATGGGGAGGTGACGTGACTCAGGTGCTCTCTGGTCACGAAAACGTTCGATATTATTTGCATCCTATGGGGAAAATGTAGCTCAGAGAACTGTATTTACTAAAGAAGAAGAGGTCCCGGACGATGCCGAAGGACACCCATGGAGACGACTAATAGTACAATCCTCTATGAATGTGAGATCGGGGCCTCGATCCTACAGAGATGGACTAGAGCGAAAAATCTGTTTTCAGTACAGAGAATGGCAGCTGTGACAATCACAACAGCATATCTCATAGTATCAAGGGAAGCCGCATTAGTGATAGCAGGAACGTTCCCTATAGACCTCCAGGCGATTGAGCGGAAAATGAGTTTTTGAGACGAAACAACAAGGCACGGCAGACTTGATACCGAACTTCCGACAAGAAAGCAGGGAAAAATGGTTGGAACGATAGAGAAAGACAAACAAAGGACAGATGGACACACCACTTATAGCCGACATAAAGTTATGGCGTGATGGAGGATATGGAGAGGTGATATGACTCAGGTGCTCTCTCGTCACGAAAACGTTCGAAACTATCGGCACCGTATGGGGGAATGCAGGTCAGGGAACTGTATTTACGAAGAAGAAAAGGTCGCGGATAATGCTCCTCTATGGATGTAAGATCTGGGTCTCGACCCTCGAGAGATGGACCAGAGCGAAAAAAAAACTCCTTTAAGTACAGAAAACGGAAGCTCTGAGAATTACTTCAGCATACCGCACGGTATCAGGGGAAGCCGCATTAGTGATAGCAGAATCGATACCAATAAACCTCCAGGCGATTGAGCGGAAAATGGGTTTTGAGACTAAACAACAAGGCGCGAGAGACTTCATATCGAACCTCCGATAAGAGACCAGTGATAAATGGCAAGAACGATGAAGGAACTAGACAAGGGGTAGATGGACACACCTATTTATAACCGACATACAGTTATGGCGAGAAAGAAGATATGGGGAAGTGACATATTACATGCCTCGGATGTTCTCTGGTCACGGAAACTTTCGAAAGTATCTACATCATATAGGGGAAATGCAGGTCAGAGAACTGTATTTACGAAGAAGAAGAAGAGGTCGCGGATCATACGCGAGCATACATTCTTTGGATGTAGCAGGTATGCAGAACGACGGACAACGCTTGAAGATGAAATTGAACACGTCTCTCCGAGAAATATAATCCAGATGATGGGACAGAGTGAGATGACCTTGGAGGCTATGACAAAATGAATAATGTAAACTAGTTCTATGCAAGAAAAAGGCTGACATGCATACGGCGACATGCGTAATGTAAGCTTAAAGCTTAAAGATGCGGACTAGAAGGAGACGGTAACGGACCTCGTGGGGTCCACCTTGAAGTAAAGCGAAAGAGGTTCCGATGTGATAAATGCCAGCAACGAGATAAAGAGCAGATGGACACACAGATTTATAACCGACTTAAAATATGGCGGTGACGTTTCTGGGTGTTTCAAAGCTTCTCTAAGTAGTTTCACTGCAATGTGGGACGTCGTTCGGACTCGGCTATAAAAAGGAGGTAACTTGTCATTGAGCTTAACATTGAATCGGGCAGCACTCAGTGATAAGAGAGAAGTTCACCACTGTGGTATCACATGGGAACAACGATGGGCAGCGCTTGAAGATGAAATTGGACATCTAGTATATGGTACAAAGTGAGATGAACCAGGAGGCCCTAGAGCGTTTTGTATAACACTTTCTCCGCAAGAAAAATGTTGACATGGACATGACAACTTACATCTAATATAAGCTTGAATCTGTATGTGGACTAGGAGAAAACGGCACGGACCATGTGCAGTCCACCTCGATGTAATGGAAAAGCGGTTCCGAGGTGGTAATCACACCCCGAGGGAAGAGAGATGGGTTTTTAGCCAATATCGTCGATTGTGATTGAGTTCTGTAGATGTAGCCGATGAGCAGAATGACGAACAGCGCTTTAAGATGAAATTGGACATGTCTCTCCGAGAAATATAATCCAGAAGTCGGTGCAAAGTAAAATAAAATGGGAGGCCATCGGGCGTATTGTAAAAAACATCCTCTGCAAGAAAAAAGTTGACATGGTCACGACGATATGCGTAATGTAATCTTGAATCTGTATGCGGTATAGAAGCAGTCAGTCATAGACCACGTGGGGTCCGCCTTGAAGTAATGCGAAAGCGGTTGCGAGATGGTAATCATACCCCGAGGGAAGATGGATGAGTTTTTAGCCGTGAAGCAATTGTAACGAAGTCCGGGACACGGGTGGACACACTGTCAGGGGCATAATGCATTTTTCAGAAACACGGCAATTTAATTGAATTGAATTTAATTTTACTTTATTTAATTACAACCTCCATTATTTAATTACATCCTCCACTATAGGTATATTAACTTTTTCATTCCGTTTGTAACACATCGAAATATTGCTCTAAGACCCCATAAAGTAAATATATTCTGGGTCGTGGTGAAATTCTGAGTCGATCTAAGCGTGTCCGTCCGTCCGTCTGTTGCAAATCACGCAAACTTCCAAACGAAACAAGCTATCGACTTGGCATAAGTAGTTGTTATTGATGTAGGTCGGATGGCATTGCAAATGGGTCATATCGGACCACCTTTACGTATAGCCCCCATATAAAACGACGCTAAGATTTGGCTTGTGGAGCCTCTTGGAGGAGCAAAACTCATCCGATCCGGCTGAAATTTGGTACATGGTGTTAGTATATGGTCTCTCATAACCATGCAAAAATTGGTCCACATCGGTTCATAATTATATATAGCCCCCATATAAACCGATCCCCAAATTTGGCTTGCGGAGCCTCTAAGAGAAGCAAATTTTATCCAATCCGGCTGAAATTTGATACGTGGTGTTAGTATATGGTATCTAACAACCATGCAAAAATTGGTCCATATCGTTCGATTATTATATATAGCCCCCATATAAACCGATCGCCAGATTTGTCCTCCGGAGCCTCTTGGAGGAGCAAAATTCATCCGATACGGTTGAAATTTTGAACGTGGTGTTAGTATGTGATCTCTAACAGACACGCAAGTATTGGTCCATAATTTTATATAGCCCCCATATAAATCGATACCCAGACCTCCAGAGCCTCTTAGAGGAGGAAACTTCATCCGATCCAGTTGAAATTTGGTACATGGTGTTAGTATATACATGCAAAAATGGGTCCATATCACTCTATAATTATATATAGCCCCCATATAAACCGATCCCCAGATTTGACCTCCGGAGCCTCTTGGAGGAGCAAAATTCATCCGATCTGCTTGAAATTTGGTACAAGGTGTTAGTATATGGTCTCTAACAACCATGCAAAAATTGGTCCATATCGGTTCATAATTATACATAGCCCTCATATAGTCCCCAGATTTGTCCTCCGGAGCCTCTTGGAGGAGCAAAATTCATCCGATCCGGTTGAAATTTGGAACGTGGTGTTAGTATGTGGTCTCTGACAAACACGAAAGAATTGGTCCATAATTTTATATAGCCCCCATATAAATCGACACCCAGATTTGATCTACGTAGCCGCTTGGAGGAGCAACATTCTTCGGATCCTGTTGAAATTTGAACGTGGTGTTAGTATATGGACGCTAATAACTATGCCAAAATTGGTCCATATCGATCCCCAATCACACAAAAATTGGTCCATATCATAATCATTTTTGCCAATCGAGTCAAAAATAATCTACCAAAATTTTGTCAAAATTTTATTTCTGTAGAAAATTTTGACAAAATTTTATTTCTATAGAAAATTTTGTCAAACTTTAATTTCTATATAAAATTTTGTCAAAATTTTATTCCTATAGGAAATTTTGTCAAAATTTCATTCGGCCGTATGTACTTGTTATACCCTCCACCATAGAATGGTGACGGGGGTATAATAAGTTTGTCATTCCGTTTGTAAAACATCGAAATATCGATTTCCGACTATATAAAGTATATATATTCTTGATCAGGGAGAAATTCTAAGACGATATAACGATGTCCGTCTGTCTGTCTGTTGTAATCACGCTACAGTTTTCAATAATGAAGCAATCGTGCTTAAATTTTGCACAAACTCGTCTTTTGTCTGCAGGCAGGTTAAGTTCGAAGATGGGCTATATCGGTCCAGGTTTTGATATAGTCCCCATATAAACCGACCTCCTGATTTGAGGTCTTGGACTTATAGAAATCGTAGTTTTTATCCAATTTGCCTGAAATTTGAAATCTAGAAGTATTTTATGACCATAAAGAGGTGTGCCAAAAATGGTGAGTATCGGTCAATGTTTTGGTATAGCCCCCATATAGATCGATCTCCCGATTTTACTTCTTGGGCTTATAGAAACCGCAGTTTTTATTCAATTTACCTGAAATTGGAAATCTAGTGGTATTGTAGGACCACAAATACGAGTGCCAAAAATTGTGAGTATCGGTCCATATTTTTGTATAGCCCCCATATAGACCGATTTCCCGATTTTACTTCTTGGGCTTATAGAAACCGCAGTTTTTATTCAATTTACCAGAAATTGGAAATCTAGAGGTATTGTAGGACCACAAATACGTGTGCCAAAAATTGTGAGTATCGGTCCATGTTTTGGTACGGTCCCCATATAAAACGACCTCCCGATTTGGGGTCTTGGGCTTATAGAAACCGCAATTTTTATTCAATTTACCTGAAATTGGAAACCTAGAGGTATTGTAGGACCACAAATACGTGTGCCAAAAATTGTGAGTATCGGTCCATGTTTTGGTACGGTCCCTATATAAAACGACCTCCCGATTTGGGGTCTTGGGCTTACAGAAACCGTAGTTTTTATCCAATTTGTCTGAAATTAGAAATCTAGAGGTATTTTAGGACCATAAAGAGGTGTGCCGAAAATGGTGAGTATCGGTCCATATTTTGGTATAGCCCCCATATAGACCGATCTCCCGATTTTACTTCTTGGACTTCTAGCATCCGAAGTTTTTATCCTATTTGCCTGAAATTGGAAATCTAGAGGTATTTTCGGGTCATAAAGAGGTGTGCCGAAAATGGTGAGTATCGGTCCATATTTTGGTATAGCCCCCATATAGACCGATCTCCCGATTTTATTTTTGGGCTTATAGAAACCGCAGTTTTTATTCAATTTACCTGAAATTGGAAATCTAGTGGTATTGTAGGACCACAAATACGTGTGCCCAAAATTGTGAGTATCGGTCCATATTTTTGTATAGCCCCCATATAGACCGATTTCCCGATTTTACTTCTTGGGCTTATAGAAACCGCAGTTTTTATTCAATTTACATGAAATTGGAAATCTAAAGGTATTGTAGGGCCACAAATACGTGTGCCAAAAACTGTGAGTATCGGTCCATGTTTTGGTATGGTCCCCATATAAAACGTCCTCCCGATTTGGGGTCTTGGGCTTATAGAAACCGCAGTTTTTATTCAATTTACCTGAAATTTGAAATCTAGAGGTATTGTAGGACCACATATACGTGTGCCAAAAATTGTGAGTATCGGTCCATATTTTGGTAGGGCCCCCATATAGACCGATCTCCCGATTTTACTTCTTGGGCTTATAGAAACCGCAGTTTTTATTCAATTTACCTGAAATTGGAAATCTAGTGGTATTGTAGGACCACAAATACGTGTGCAAAAAATTGTGAGTATCGGTCCATGTTTTGGTATGGTCCCCATATAAAACGATCTCCCGATTTGGGGTCTTGGGCTTATAGAAACCGTAGTTTTTATCCAATTTGTCTGAAATTGGAAATCTAGAGGTATTTTAGGATCATAAAGAGGTGTGCCGAAAATGGTGAGTATCGGTCCATATTTTTGTATAGCCCCCATATAGACCGATTTCCCGATTTTACTTCTTGGACTTCTAGCATCCGAAGTTTTTATCCTATTTGCCTGAAATTGGAAATCTAGAGGTATTTTCGGGTCATAAAGAGGTGTGCCGAAAACGGTGAGTATCGGTCCATATTTTAGTATAGCCCCCATAAGAACGATCTCCCGATTTAACTCCTTGGGTTTCTAGAAACCGTAGTTTTTATATGATTTGCCTGAAATTGTAAATATTCTGGTATTTTAGGCTCACAAAAACGTGTATCGGATTAAGTTTTTATCGGTCCATTTGGTAATGCCTTCTTGAGGGTGTAGAAGGCGAACTGATCATGAAAATTGCTTGAAACTCAATGCAAAATTTCCAGATTTTACTTCTACAGATTAAAGATTTCAAATCAAGACGTTATTTTATAATTTTCTTGCACACTTACAAGAGATGTTAATGATTCCTCTAAAACTCAAACAAAAATGGTTCTTATAAATCCAGAATCTGATATAGTCCTCATAGGTGAAATCTTTAAATTTATCTTCTGGAAGTGTCCTCAAGTCCTCAAGCCCTCCTGAAATTTCAAAGGAAATCCTAATATTTGGTTCATGGTGGTGGGTATTTAAAATTCGGCCCGGCCGAATTTACTGCTGTATATACTTGTTTTTAATTTAATTTCTCACGATGTATATGGACTCTATGTCAGTATTGTTATCTACGCTTGATTATTTTTAGTCAAACTAGTTAGTTTTGAAATCATTTAATGAAAAAGTTTTTTATTCGTAATTGTTTACATGTATTTAATGGCTATTATAATTGTGATTTAATTGAATGGTTTTCTGTGAAGAATACCATAGCTTTAGTAGGCCTATACGTATTGTTTTTTTTTTTTTTAGATGGTAGTGATGCAATTAGAGAAATTGTATCATTATCGATTTTCTGCTGATTTTAGTATTGCTTTTTTATTTAGTTATTTATATTATTTTTAATGATTTTATGTATATGACATACGATGATTATGAATATATCAGGTTATCTGAAACCCTCTGGCAGAACAACTGATTCCCACTGCTTTAATAGATAGTCTTCATTATTTTCTACCTGAAAATATCATCATTCCTTTATTATAAATGGGATTTTCAATTTCTAGCCCATGATATTTATTATCCATTAGATTTTCCTATTTTCCTACACCTGGCAGATGATTATCGCCATTATATAAACCACAAGCAAAGGCTTGACCCGAATTGGAGTGCGTTTTTTTTTTTTATAAATGGACATTAAAATGATGAATTTAGCGATACAACAGAAAAGCAAACATTTCACTTTTTAACAAAAAAAAAATACTTTTAACTTGTGAAAAAAAAATAAACATATTTTAATTTGAAATCAAACCAAAAACTATAATCATAAGAAAATAAATCAGTTTGTTGTTTATGATAGCACCATACCAACCAAGCATAAAGTAAACGATTATGGTAACAAAGAAAACAAAACGTAAATGGTTAAAAGGCGGTGGTGGTGTTAATCAGTTTGGTTTTTTTGTTATTATTTGCGGATGGGAGCCAGCGACTATCTAACAAAAAAGAAGATAAATATTGATACAACCTCCATAAATGCACTTAAGTGAAAGTCTTTCACAGCTTCTGGCCATGTTGAAAATATAGCAATTTTCTTGCTAAACTACAGAGTAAATAGATCCGCTATTTAAAGCATTTCTATGCGTTACTCTTGTTTTTAAACCTACCCGAAACGAACGCGGATATATTAAGTTAAGACATAGCGATTTCCGATCATGCATAGTATAATTATTCCTGATCAGGGTAAAATTTTATGTCCAATTTTTGAAAAAAAAAAAAAATCCAGTGTCCAAATTTTGCCAAAATGTTCTTTGTATAGAAATTTTTCTCAAAATTTTATTTGTATAGAAAATTTTCTCACAATTTTATTTTTATAGAAAATTTTCTCAAAATTTTATTTTTATAGAAAATTTTCTCAAAATTTTATTTTTATAGAAAATTTTCTCAAGATTTTATTTTTATAGACATTTTTCTCAAAATTTTATTTTTATAGAAAATTTTCTCAAAATTTTAGTTTTATAGAAAATTTTACTTAGTAACTAATCAAGCTCGAGATTATTACTGATTTACTTTGGACAATTAAAAAAGTCTAATAAAACACAAACTCAATTTATAGAAAATTTTGCAAAATTTAATTTTTATAGAAAATTTTATTTTTATAGAAAATTTTGTCAAAATTTTATTTCTATGGAAAATTTACATCAGTAACTAATGAAGCTCGATGTCATAATGACCACGAGCTTGATTAGTTATTGATTTAAATTGGACAATTAAAAAGGTCGAATAAAAAACAAAATCAATTTATAGAAAATTTTGTACATATTTTATTTATATAGAAAATTTTGTCAAAATTTTATATTAATAGAAAATATGCCAAAACTTTTGTCAAATCTGTATTTCTATTTTGTCAAAAATTTATGGTTATAGAAAATGTTGTCAAAATTTTAATGTTATAGAAATTTTTTTTTCAAAATTTTGCCAAAATTTTGTTTTTATAGAAAATTTTGTCAGAATTTTATTTTTATAGAAAATTTTTTCAAAATTGTATTTTTATAGAAAATTTTGTCAATTTTTTAATAGGAAAATTTTATAAAAATAACTTTTTTTTTGTTATTGAAAATTTTGTCAATATTTTATTTTCATAGAATATTTTCTCAAAATTTTATTTCTATAGAAAATTATTGCAAAATTTTATTTCTACACAGAATAAAATTTCATGAAATTAAAGTCTTAAAAAATATTCATTTAAAAATTTATTTCAAATTTGTTTGATAAAGAATTTTGTCAAAATTTTATTTTTATAGAAAATTTTTTCAGAATTGTATTTTTATAGAAAATTTTGTCAATTTTTTAATAGGAAATTTTTATAAAAATAACTTTTTTTTTTTGTTATTGAAAATTTTGTCAAAATTTTATTTCTATAAAAAAAATTTTATGTTTATAGAAAATTTTGTCAATTTTTTAATAGGAAATTTTTATAAAAATAACTTTTTTTTTTGTTATTGAAAATTTTATCAAAATTTTATTTCTATAAAAAATTTTCTCAAAATTTTATTTCTATAGAAAATTATTGCAAAATTTTATTTCTACACAGAAAAAATTTTCATGAAATTAAAGTCTTAAAAAATATTCATTTAAAAATTTAATTGATTCAACAAAATTTTTAATTGAAAAAGAAAAAAATCAATCACAAAAATGCTAGAAATGTCAAAAAATTATTTGGATCAATTAATTTCGTTACTGCATCAGATTTTTTTCCGTATAGAAAATTTTTCTGCAAAATTTTATTTCCATAGAAAAATTTCTCAAAATTTTATTTCTAAAGAAAATTTTCTCAGAATTTAATTTCTGTAGAAAAGTTTCTCAAAATTTTATTTCTGTAGCAAATTTAGTCAAAATTTTAGTTTAATAGGAAATTTTGTCAGAATTTGTCAAAATTTTATTTTTAAAGAAAACTTTGTCAAAATTTTATTTCCATTCGTTTTGCTATTGTTAGTTTCTTTCTTTTTAAATTTTATTTCTTTGGAAAATTTTCTTACAATTAAATTTTTATATAAAATTTTATAGACTGCAAGATCTTGCAGTCTATAGGGCTTTGCCCAAATAAATTTTACAAACATTATTTTCCTCTGTTGGTTAAGCTACACTTTAGCCAATGCATAGTTTTAAGCTTTTTTTTATAGAGACATTTATCAACATTTTAAGTTTATAGAAAAATTGCTTCCACTTTCTTTATATTACTATAGAAAATTTTGTCAAATTTTCATTTTTACAGAAAATTATGTCAAAATTTTATTTTTATAGAAACTTTTGTCAACATTTTAATTTTATAGACAATTTTTTCAAGTCTTTATGTATATAGAAAATTGTTCCTAGATTTTTATTTCAATAGAAAATTTTCTCAAAATTTTATTTTTTATAGAAAATTTTGTCAAAATTTTATTTTTATAGAAAACTTAGTCAAAATTTTATTTCTTTAGAAAATTTTCTTAATATTAAATTTTTGTATAAAATTTTGTCAATTTTTTTATGGAGAATTTTATCAACATTTTAGTTTTATAGAAAAATTGTTTCCGCATTATTTATATTTTTATAGAAAATCTTGTCAAAATTTCATTTTTACAGAAAATTATGTCAAAATTTTATTTTTATAGAAACTTTTGTCAACATTTTAATTTTATAGACAATTTTTTCAAGTCTTTATTTATATAGAAAATTGTTTCTAGATTTTTATTTCAATAGAAAATTTGTCAAAATTTTTTTTATAGAAAATTTTGTCAAAATTTTATTTTTATAGAAAACTTAGTCAAAATTTTATTTCTTTAGAAAATTTTCTTAAAATTAAATGTTTGTATAAAATTTTGTCAATTTTTTTATGGAGAATTTTATCAACATTTTAGTTTTATAGAAAAATTGTTTCCGCATTCTTTATATTTCTATAGAAAATCTTGTCAAAATTTCATTTTTACAGAAAATTATGTCAAAATTTTATTTTTATAGAAACTTTTGTCAACATTTTAATTTTATAGACAATTTTTTCAAGTCTGTATTTATATTGAAAATTGTTTCTAGATTTTTATTTCAATAGAAAATTTTCTCAAAATTTTATTTTTATAGAAAATTTTGTCAAAATTTTATTTTTACAGAAAATTATGTCAAAATTTAATTTCTTGAGAAAATTTTCTTAAAATTAAATTTTTATATAAAATTTTGTCAATTTTTTTTATAGAGAATTTTTTCAACATTTTAAGTTTATAGAAAAATTGTTTCTACTTTCTTTATATTTCTAAAGAAAAGTTTGTCAAATTTTCATTTTTACAGAAAATTATGTCAACATTTTATTTTTATAGAAACTTTTGTCAGCATTTTAATTTTATAGACAATTTTTTGAAGTCTTTCTTTATATAGAAAATTGTTTCTAGATTTTTATTCCAATAGAAAATTTTGTCAAAATTTTATTTTTATAGAAAATTTTCTCAAAATTTTATTTTCATAGAAAACTTTGTCAAAATTTTATTTCTTTAGAAAATTTTCTTATAATTAAATTTTTATATAAAATTTTGCCAATTTTTTTATAGAGATTTTATCGACATTTTAATTTTACAGAAAATTTTTTCCACTTTTATTTTTATAGAAAATTTTGTCAAAGTTTAATTTTGAATTAATTAATTAATTTTTTATTTTTGTTTTTATAAAAACTTTTTTTAATATTTTAATTTTATAGACAATTCTTTCAAGTATTTATTTATATAGAAAATTGTTTCTAGATTTTTATTTCATTAGAAAATTTTCTCAAAAATTTATTTCTAATAGAAAACTTTGTCAAAATTTTATTTTTATAGAAAACTTTGTCAACATTTAATTTCTTTAGAAAATTTTCTTAAAATTAAATTTTTATATAAAATTTTGTCAAATTTTTTTTATAGAGAATTTTATCAACATTTTAATTTTACAGAAAATTTTTTCCACTTTTATTTCTATAGAAAATTTTGTCAAAATTTAATTTTTACAGAAAATTATGTCAAAATTTTATTTTTTTAATAGAGAATTTTATCAACATTGTAATTTTATAGAAATTTTTTTTCAACTTTTATTTCTATTGAAAATTTTGTCATAATTTAATTTTTACAGCAAATTATGTCAAAGTTTTATTTTTATGGAAACTTTTGTCAACAGTTTAATTTTATAGACAATTTTTTCAACTCTTTATTTATATAGAAAATTATTTCTAAATTTTTATTTTAATAGAAAATTTTTTCAAAATTTTATTTTTATAGAAAAGTTTTGCAAAATGTTATTTTTGTAGAAAATTTTCAAAATTTTATTTCTATTGAAAATTTTCTTAAAATTAAATATATATTTAAAATTTTGTCAAATCTGTATTTCTATAGAAAATTTTGTCAACATTTCATTTCTATAGAAAATTTTGTAGCTCTCTTAGACAAAATATACCAAACAGTTAAAAATCCAACATTTTTGATAGAATTCTACCAACTGTTGCAACCGTGGTCCCAATCCTTCGGAGCTCACAGGAATATAGGTCTGAGTCCAATATTTCTGGGTGTTACAAACGGAATGCCAAAGTTAGTATACCTTCCATCCTATTATAGAGGTATGCAAAAAACATCCTGTTTTCGATTCGAACCTGGTTTCCAAGGTATAGTGCTTTTTATTGGTAAGTCTTTTTTTTAAATCTCTGGTAATGCTACAAGTAGTGGCATATTGATTAGTGGTCACGATAAAGAAATCGCATGCGGTAGCAAAATTTTTGCTGAGAAACTATAATATGTCATCCATGGTGGTGGGTGTTTAATGGCGTTTTCTTTTCTTGTAAAAAATGCACACTTTTTTTGCATTTTGCCCGGAAAATGTACTCTTTAGGTTCTTTTCTAAAAAAACAGGCAAAAGTGCGAAAAAGCTTCGAATTCTGTTGTGAAAATAGCGCCACGCATAGAGGCAAATTACGGGCATTTTCAGCACTGCCAACAAACGAGAGTGCTGCGATTGCCCTGTTTCCTTCTTTGAATTCTTTTCTGCCCGCTGAAATGATAGCATTTTTTTACGTTTCTGGTAACATTTTAAAAATGCGCATTCTGTACAGACAAAATGAAGGCAAAGAACTTTTTTCAGAAAAGAAAACACCATAAGATTCGGTCCCGACCGCACTTATATGTACATAGTTTTAATAACAATAATAATAAATAATTCATTGTTCCATTTTTGTATTGTGTATTTTTGTGTTTGTTTTTTTTTTTACATTTGCTAATTTTGATTAAGTACTATATTGTAAAGCTCGTTTTAGTTTTATTTATATCCTTTTGGTTTTTTTCGGGAGGTTAGATAATTTATAATAATTGTTTTATTTTTGGAAATGTGTATTTAGCGGAACATTGTTGGTTGTAACATATTAACATTTTCATTGTAATGCGAATGGCATGGCATGTTGCCCATTTGGAGGTGGTAATTGTTACATTATTACAATGACTAATTGAATTAACCATGACAAGAGATTATTTTCAAGTTTAAAATTAGAAAGTTAAAAACTGGAGTTTGGACATTAGGAAAAATTGATTTGCATAAAAATTAAGATTCGATTCTGAGGGCTATAGTTTATAGTTAGCCTCTCTATAAGGAAATTTTGTCAAAATTTTATTTCTATATGAAATCTTTTCAAAATTTTATTTCTAGAGAAAATTTTGTCAAAATTTATTTCTATAGAAAATTTTGCCAACATTTTATTTCTATAGAAAATTTTGTCAAAAATTTATTTCTATCGAAAATTTTGTCAACATTTTATTTCTATAGGAAATCTTTTCAAAATTTTATTTCTATAGAAAATTTTGTCAAAATTTTATTTCTATAGAAAATTTTGTCAAAATTTTATTTCTATAGAAAACTTTGTCAAAATTTTATTTCTATAGAAAATTTTGTCAACATTTTATTTCTATAGAAAATTTTGTCAAAATTTTATTTCTATAGAAAATTTTGTCAAAATTTTATTTCTATAGAAAACTTTGTCAAAATTGTATTTCTTTAGAAAATTTTGTCAAAATTTTATTTCTATAGAAAATTTAGTCAAAATTTTATTTCTATAAAAAACTTTGTCAAAATTGTATTTCTATAGAAAATTTTGTCAAAATTGTATTTCTATAAAAAATTTTGTCAAAATTGTATTTCTATAGAAAATTTTGTCAAAATTGTATTTCTACAAAAAACTTTGTCAAAATTTTATTTCTATAGAAAACTTTGTCAAAATTGTATTTCTATAGAAAATTTTGTCAAAATTGTATTTCTATAAAAATTTTTGTCAAAATTGTATTTCTATAGAAAATTTTGTCAAAATTGAATTTCTACAAAAAACTTTGTCAAAATTGTATTTCTATAGAAAATTTTGTCTAAATTGTATTTCTATTAAAAATTTTGTCAAAATTTTATTTCTATAGAAAATTTTGTCAAAATTTTATTTCTATAGAAAATTTTGTCAAAATTTTATTTCTATAGAAAATTTTGTCAAAATTTCATTTCTATAGAAAATTTTGTCAAAATTTTATTTCTATAGAAAATTTTGTCAAAATTTTATTTCTATAGGAAATTTTTTCAAAATTTTGTTTCTGTAGAAATCTTTTAAAAATTTTTTTTTGTCAAAATTTTATTTCTATAGAAAATTTTGTCAAAATTTTATTTCTGTAGAAAATGTTGTCAAAATTTTATTTCTATAGAAATAATAATAAAAAGAACAAAAAAACAAGTATATACGGCCGCAAGTTCGGCCAGGCCGAATCTTATGTACCCACCACCATGGATTGCGTAGAAACTTCTACGAAAGACTGTCATCCACAATCGAATTACTTGGGTTGTGGTATCTTAAAACTTCTTATTCCTGCATGGTTGTTGGATACCATATACTAACATCACGTACCAAATTTCAACCGAATGGGAAGTATTTTGCTCTTCCAAGGGGCTCTGGAGGTCAAATCTGGGGATCGGTTTATATGGGGCCTATATATAATTATGGACCGATATCGACCAATTTTTGCATGGGAGTTTGAGGCCATATATTAACACCACGTACCAAATTTCAACTGAATCAGATGAATTTTGGTCTTCCAAGAGGTTCCGGAGGTCAAATCTGGTGATCGGTTTATATGGGGGCTATATATAATTATGAGCCGATGTGGACCAATTTTTGCATGGTTATTAGAGACCATATACTAACATCACGTACCAAATTTCAGCCATATCGGATGAAATTTGCTTCTCTTAGAGGCCTCGCAAGCCAAATCGGGGGATCGGTTTATATGGGGGCTATATATAATTATGGACCGATGTGGACCAATTTTTGCATGGTTGTTCGAGACCATATACTAACACCATGTACCAAATTTCAGCCGGATCGGATGAAATTTGCTTCTCTTAGAGGCCTCGCAAGCCAAATCGGGGGATCGGTTTATATGGGGGCTATATATAATTATGGACCGATGTGGACCAATTTTTGCATGGTTGTTCGAGACCATATACTAACACCATGTACCAAATTTCAGCCGGATCGGATGAAATTTGCTTCTCTTAGAGGCCTCGCAAGCCAAATCGGGGGATCGGTTTATATGGGGGCTATATATAATTATGGACCGATGTGGACCAATTTTTGCATGGTTGTTCGAGACCATATACTAACACCATGTACCAAATTTCAGCCGGATCGGATGAAATTTGCTTCTCTTAGAGGCCTCGCAAGCCAAATCGGGGGATCGGTTTATATGGGGGCTATATATAATTATGGACCGATGTGGACCAATTTTTGCATGGTTGTTAGAGACCATATACTGACACCATGTACCAAATTTCAGCCGGATCGGATGAAATTTGCTTCTCTTAGGGGCCTCGCAAGCCAAATCGGGGGATCGGTTTATATGGGGGCTATATATAATTATGGACCGATGTGGACCAATTTTTGCATGGTTGTTAGAGACCATATACTAACACCATGTACCAAATTTCAGCCGGATGGGATGAAATTTGCTTCTCTTAGAGGCCTCGCAAGCCAAATTTTGGGGTCCGTTTATATGGGGGTTATACGTAAAAGTGGACCGATATGGCCCATTTGCAATACCATCCGACCTACATCAATAACAACTACTTGTGCCAAGTTTCAAGTCGATAGCTTGTTTCGTTCGGAAGTTAGCGTGATTTCAACAGACGGACGGACAGACGGACGGACATGCTCAGATCGACTCAGAATTTCACCACGACCCAGAATATATATACTTTATGGGGTCTTAGAGCAATATTTCGATGTGTTACAAACGGAATGACAAAGTTAATATACCCCCCATCCTATGGTGGTGGGTATAAAAAACTCGTGCGATAACCGAGCCCAAGATGCGGCAATTTTAAAAGCTATTTTATTATAAATAATTTTAACTTTTTTATTATAAATTATTTTATTTTTTCGTATATTTTGCTAGATTTTCTTACCACTTAATAGTATTCAGAATAAATTATATAGAAAAACAAACCTGAAAGAAGAGAAGAAAGTGACATATTAATACATATTTTTTCGTAATTTTTAATTATTAATTCATTTTTGTATTCGATCCTATGTATGCAAGGCGGGCATGCTAAGCAGTGCACCGCGGTGGCTCCCTACTGTTTGGTACATGCAAATTTTGATGTTTTGTTAGATTTTCCTCTCCACCTAAGAGGTACTGCTCAATCTTCTTTAGTAGTAATTTTGACACATTTTTCCTTAGGAAGAAAATGTTGTCAATATTTTCTCTAAGAATAAAATATCGACAAAATTTTCTATAAAACTTAAATTTTGAAAATTTTTTCTATAGAAATAAAATTTTGAAAAAAAATCTATTAAAATACAATTTTCTATAGAAATACAATTTTGAAAAAAATTTCGATAGAAATAAATTTTTGACAGAATTTTCTGTAGAAATAAAATTTTGACAAAATTTTCTATAGAAATAAAAATTTGACAAAATTTTCTATAGAAATAAAATTTTGATAAAATGTTCTACATAAATAAAAGTTTGACAAGATTTTCCACAGAAACAAAATTTAGACCAAATTTTTTAAACAAATATATAAAATATATAAAAATAAAATTTTGACAAATTTTTCCTTAGTAAGAAAAGTTGTCAATATTTTCTCTAAGAATAAAATATCGACAAAATTTTCTATGAAACTAAAATTTTGAAAAATTTTTCTATAGAAATAAAATTTTGAAAAAAAATTCTATAAAACTACAATTTTCTATAGAAATAAAATTAAAAAAAATCTATAAAATTACAATTTTCTATAGAAATAAAATTTTGACAAAATTTCCGATAGAAATAAATTTTTAACAAATTTTCTATAGAAATAACATTTTGACAAAATTTTCTATAGAAATAAAATTTTTACAAAATTGACAAAATTTTCTATAGAAATAACATTTTGACAAAATTTTCTATAGAAATAAAATTTTTACAAAATTTTTTATAGAAATAAAATTTTGACAAAATTTTCTAAAGAAATAAAATTTTGACATAATTTTCTATAGAAATGAAATTTTGACAAAATTTTCTTTAGAAATAAAATTTTGACAAAATTTTCTATAGAAATAAAATTTTGACAAAATTTTCTAAAGAAATAAAATTTTGACATAATTTTCTATAGAAATGAAATTTTGAAAAAAAAATCTATAAAAATACAATTTTCTATAGAAATAAAATTTTGAGAAAATTTCCGATAGAAATAAATTTTTGACATAATTTTCTATAGAAATGAAATTTTGACAAAATTTTCCATAGAAATAAAATTTTGACAAAATTTTCTATAGAAATAAAATTTTGACAAAATTTTCTAAAGAAATAAAATTTTGACATAATTTTCTATAGAAATAAAATTTTGACAAACTTTTCCACAGAAATGAAATTTTAACAAAATCTTCCATAGAAATAAAATTGTTAACAAAATTTTCTATAGAAATAAATTTTTAACAAAATTTTCTGTAGAAATAAAATTTTGACAAATTTTTCCTTAGGAAGAAAATGTTATCAATATTTTCTTTAAGAATAAAATATCGACAAATTTTTCTATAAAACTAAAATTTTGAAAAATTTTTCTATAGAAATAAAATTAAAAAAAAATCTATAAAATTACAATTTTCTATAGAAATAAAATTTTGACAAAATTTTCTATAGAAATAAAATTTTGACAAAAATTTCTATAGAAATAAAATTTTGACAATTTTTTCCTTAGGAAGAAAAGTTGTCAATATTTCTCTAAGAATCAAATATCGACAAAATTTTCTATGAAACTAAAATTTTGAAAAATTTTTCTATAGAAATAAAATTTTGAAAAAAAAAAATTCTATAAAATTACAATTTTCTATAGAAATGAAATTTAAAAAAAAAATCTATAAAATTACAATTTTCTATAGAAATAAAATTTTGACAAAATTTCCGATAGAAATAAATTTTTAAAAATTTTTCTATAGAAATAACATTTTGACAAAATTTTCTATAGAAATAAAATTTTGACAAAATTTTCTATAGAAATAAAATTTTGACAAAATTTTCTATAGAAATAAAATTTTGACAAAATTTTCTATAGAAATAAAATGTTGACAAAATTTTCTATAGAAATAAAATTTTACAAAATTTCCGATAGAAATAAATTTTTGACAAAATTTTCTATAGAAATAACATTTTGACAAAATTTTCTATAGAAATAAAATTTTTACAAAATTTTCTATAGAAATAAAATTTTGATAAAATTTTCTATAGAAATAAAATTTTGACAAAATTTTCTAAAGAAATAAAATTTTGACATAATTTTCTATAGAAATGAAATTTTGACAAAATTTTCTTTAGAAATAAAATTTTGACAAAATTTTCTATAGAAATAAAATGTTGACAAAATTTTCTAAAGAAATTAAATTTTGACATAATTTTCTAAAGATATAAAATTTTGACACAATTTTCTATAGAAATGAAATTTTGAAAAAAAAAATCTATAAAAATACAATTTTCTATAGAAATAAAATTTTGACAAAATTTCCGATAGAAATAAAATTTTGACAAAATTTCCGATAAAAATAAATTTTTGACAAAATTTTCCATAGAAATAAAATTTTGACAAAATTTTCTATAGAAATAAAATTTTGACAAAATTTTCTAAAGGAATAAAATTTTGACATAATTTTCTATAGAAATAAAATTTTGACAAACTTTTCCACAGAAATGAAATTTTGACAAATTTTTCCTTAGGAAGAAAATGTTGTCAATATTTTCTTTAAGAATAAAATATCGACAAAATTTTCTATAAAACTAAAATTTTTAAAAATTTTTCTATAGAAATAAAATTAAAAAAAATCTATAAAATTACAATTTTCTATAGAAATAAAATTTTGACATAATTTTCTATAGAAATGAAATTTTGACAAAATTTTCTAAAGAAATAAAATTTTGACATAATTTTCTATAGAAATAAAATTTTGACAAAATTTTCTACAGAAATAAAATTTTGACAAAATTTTCTATAGAAATAAAATTTTGACAAAATGTTCTACATAAATAAAAATTTGACAAGATTTTCCACAGAAATAAAATTTAGACCAAATTTTTTAAAGAAATAAAATTTTGACAAAAATTTCTATAAAAATAAAATTTTGACAAATTTTTCCTTAGTAAGAAAAGTTGTCAATATTTTCTCTAAGAATAAAATATCGACAAAATTTTGTATGAAACTAAAATTTTGAAAAATTTTTCTATAGAAATAAAATTTTGAAAAAAAATTCTATAAAATTACAATTTTCTATAGAAATAAAATTTTGACAAAATTTCCGATTGAAATAAATTTTTAACAAAATTTTCTATAGAAATAAAATTTTGACATAAATTTCTATAGAAATAAAATTTTTACAAAATTTTCTATAGAAATAAAATTTTGACAAAATTTCCGATAGAAATAAATTTTTGACAAAATTTTCTATAGAAATAACATTTTGACAAATTAGTCTATAGAAATACATTTTTAACAAAATTTTCTATAGAAATAAAATTTTGATAAAATTTTCTACAGAAATAAAATTTTTATGAAAGCTTCTATAGGAATGAAATTTTGACAAATTTTTATATAAAAATAAAATTTTTAGTGTTGTTTTTTTTTTTTTAATTTCAGCCGTGCGTTGATCCAAGGCCGTATATACTTGTGTTAATTAATATTGATCGTGTATAATTACAATTTTATGTGAAAAAAACATTTTTATTCATATTTTCTTCTGCGTATTATGAATAGATTTCATATAAAATAAGTTTTGCTTTTCCAATAAAAAAAATATATTTTTATTAAATGTTATTTGATTGCCACACGTACACTTTTAATTATTACCATAAATGTTATTATCGCTAGAGTAAACCTGCTTAGAAAAGAGATGTAATTTTAGTTTTCAAGTTTTCAAAAGCATCTTAGGCCATGATGTTCTCTTCTTACCGAATAATGCCTATATGACAAAAGCACTTCTTCGTATTGAATTTTATGAAAGGTTAATTTGCATAAATTACACTTAATTATATACAAAAGCAAGTTTGCTTACTTATTCGTTTTGTACAATAGTGATAAGAGAAATACTTGAAAATGCGTATGCATATGAACATTGATTGAAGCCTCTATTATGACTTCATGAAATCTTAATGAAGATATTTCTAGTTGCCATTATGGGGAAATCATAAAGCAAAGTTCTTAGTCATTTCCGGGTTAATTGCTCATTTACAAAATGAAATAATTAACACCATAAACGAACCCCTCCTTTCCACCCCAGTGCAGCTTCATTAAAATTTTAAGCTGCTGCTGCCTGCCACCGTCAAGTGTTGCACCAAAATTTTGAAGAATGGTATCAAAAATTAAACTAAGGCAAAGACTATAGAGGATGGATGTAATGGCTTTGTGTTGGATCAATGGCATGGAATGATTTTCCAAAGAACAACACATTTTTCCAAATCAATTCCTCAAATTAAATCTTATGAACTGTTTTTTACCGAGTTTGTCCTTTTGTAATAATCGAGGTAAGACTTTTGGTTGATGTTCAATTTCTAGGTTTTGGTTTATTTAAATTCACTGATACAATATATACAAGGGTAAGTGCAATGTAGTTGATAAGTATAGGTTAATTTATGGTAAGTATACAGGTTTTAGGTAAGTATAAAATGTTTACACTTTAGGTTTAAATTCAAGAAAATGTTCACTAATTTTCACAATGTGCAATATTATTACAATGTGCAATAGGTTTTCCAAAGTGCAATAGGTTTTACAATGTGCAATATTTTCTCAACGTGCAATACTACAGGTAAGTTTATATTTTATTTTATGATTAGATGTAAGTAACACTAGGTAAGTATTGTAGGTAAGTATAATAGTTGTTCCCTTTTTTTTTTTAACAATGGTTAAAACTTTTAGTTAATTCACTTTTCAGCTCTTTTTTATTTCAAATATTGTTTCTATTTTATATTTCACTTTGTTGTTATTTTCACTTTGGTCACGGGAGTAGCGAAGCGGCCGGTTTAAAAGATCGATTTACATTAAACAAAACGAATGTCATGGGCAATTGGTTGGAGATGACATTTACGCATACAATAACAACAGATATGTCTCCACTGAAGTAATACATCATACATATATGGTATGTACACATACATATATGGGTATTTGGAGGACCGCTATGTACATATCTGTGCTAATTAAATAGCACAAGGGCAACAAATAAAAATAACAATAATGTGCAAACTTTTAGCACAACTCCCAACATTCCGCCCCCCCATGACCAAGTGTAAAATATTTCAACCTTTAAGGGCTCAAATTTCGGATAGGCCCGGAAATGATGTACCCAAGGACCGTCTTGTATGCATTCACATCACCAATGCCAGTAAATGTTGATCCTTCACGATGGATTGCCGAATAGGTATCAGCCCCCAACTCGATATCTATGGGCACGTTGCTTCTAGGGTCTGGGTCCGCAAGAGAATGATCACTAAAATCACGGGTCGGGTCTTCAACAAGTGGGTCTGAATAGGGTCTTCTAGGTAGCTCATCCGTTATGAGCGCGTTAACTTTCAAAGCCCACGTGCTGTTAGTGCGTCTAGGCATAATTCGAATCTTAGTAAACCTTTGACCTTGATGGAGAAAAGAGCGAAGGCCTAAGCGTCGAAAGGTCGAATATGCAATGCGAGACATGGTGGACGACTGGCATATCAAGGCTCTAACGGTTGCCCAACTATCCACCTCTTCTAAACTGACCCGGATCATTGCTGTTGGTATGAAAACGTGATCCCACTTAAACGCAGACGAATTTACTGGAACAGACAGAACGGCAGCAGCCAGAGAGTCTTCCAGTTGCGTGGCTCCATGAAGAAGTGTGTGGTGTCGATTGCTGCAACGGCGACATGCGGTGAGGCTTGGGCAGTCAGGCGCCAAATGACTTCGTGCCAAACAATTACGGCAATACCCCCTTCTCTCGACTGTTTCATACCGCTGGTATGGTGTTTTGTCGAGAAAACGTTGGCAAGAGCTTAAGGCGTGGTCCTCTTGACATAGTCCGCAAGAATATTGCCAATTAACCGGACGGTCAACTCTGCCTCTCTCTTGTCTTACCCCTGATCGGGTTCTGAAACGGTTCTCACGTCTGTCTTCGGGTCTGGGTCGTCTGCCGTTGTTGTCCATTGGTTCGTCCTCCATTGCATCACGTCTTGGCAGATAGGCAGCCATACCTGTAACGAAAACGTTGTGAGTACCGCGCCCCTTTATTTGGGAGTACCCGACTAGTCATGCTGAAAATAATTTGACTACTTTTGTGATGGGCCTGTTTATTATACCACGAGACGTACGAATATCAACTACACGAATATTTTGATCAGTCCCAGGGTACGTTTTTTCGATGCGACCCATTGCCCAGTCAGTGGGAGGGAATCGGTCGTCTTTGATAACTACAAGGTCGTTTTCCTTAATGTTGTCTTGTTGACTCTTCCACTTCGTTCGACGGTGCAACTCTTTTAAATATTCAGATTTCCATCTCATACAAAAATATTGGGCAACAATCTTGAGCCGTTTCCATCTATTTGCTAGTGTCAAGTTTTGATCGGAAACATCGGGTTCAGCTGGAGCCAGCATAGAAGTACCTATCAAGAAGTGACCAGGAGTTAGGGGAGAAAAATCATTTGGGTCATCACTAGCTGTACTTAAGGGTCTCGAATTCAGACAACTTTCTATTCTCGCCAAAATAGTCGACAATTCCTCAAAAGTAAAGCTCATCTTGGGAATAAATTTTCGTAAATGTGTTTTAAACGATTTCACCCCCGCTTCCCACAAACCGCCCATATGAGGAGCCCCTGGCGGTATAAACTTCCATACAAGATTGTTATGCGAATGTTGTTGTATAGCTTGAGTTTGTAAGTTTTTTAAAAATTCAATACGATCTTTTTTCAAAATTTCAGCAGCTCCTACGAAATTTTTCCCATTATCCGAGTAGACACACGATGGGCAGCCTCGCCGGGCAATAAATCGTGAGAAAGCAGCGAGAAAGGATTGTGAAGTTAAATCTGTGGTGGCCTCTAAGTGAACGGCCTTAGTAGCGAAGCATACAAATACACAAACATAGCCTTTCGTAATAAAGCATGACCTAGTCTTGTAGTGCTTAATATCAAAGGGTCCTGCAAAATCTATTCCGGTGTTAGCAAAGGGCCTTGAAAGCACTGTACGTTCCGGAGGCAAAGCCCCCATGATTTGCGATTGAGTATGTCGTTTAAATAAAATACAAGTTTTACAATTATGGATAATCTTTTTTACCAAAGGTTTTAACCGGAATATCCAGAATTCCGATCTTAGAATACGAATCATTAATTGATTTCCCCCGTGCATGGTTATTTTGTGGGTGAAATTTACAATAAGATCAGTTAACGGTGCATCATAGGGTAGAAGTATGGGATGCCTCTCGCTATAACTCAGAACTGGGGCCTGAACGAGTCGACCATTTGCTCGCATTATGCCATGAGAATCAAGAAATGGATTCATCGTTAGTAGGCTACTGGTAGAAGAAATTTTTAATTTCTGTTGTATATTGTTATATTCATGAGGATAATATTGCTTTTGGGTCATTATTATCAAACGTCGCTTCACGTCTTGTATTTCCTCCGCTGTAACCTCTATCGACGAAATTCTAAGATGATCTCGCTTTGAACTAGTATTTCGCCAAAACCGCAAAACGTAGCTTAACACTCTGTAAGCCCGGGACAAAGAAGAAAATCGAATTAATGGGTCTTCAAAGGTTGAGGTAGTCAAAACTTTAACCGCTTTAGCTTCCATATTCGTTTCTAAGAAAATATCATGAATTGGCCAATTTTGTTTATCTAATTTGAGCCATGATGGCCCATGCCACCATAAATAATTTTCTTTCAATTCAAATGGTGAACATCCTCGGCTAGCAATATCTGCCGGATTGTTTTCCGAATCGACATGTTGCCATTTATCATTACCAACATTTTCTATAATTTCCGACACCCGATTACCCACGAATGTGCTCCATGCGCACGGAGGCTTCTTCAACCATGCTAAAACAATTGTGGAGTCGGTCCAAAAAAAAGTAGAACATTTTGAAATTGGAAGATTATTTACAGTCGACGCAGCCAAATTCGATAGTAAAACCGCTCCACACAATTCGAGTCTTGGCAATGAGAGTTTTTTAATAGGAGCCACTCTAGTTTTGGCCGCTAACAAATGAGTTTCAACGTTATGGTTATCAAATTCTACTCTAATATACAATGCTGCGCCATATGCACTCTCTGATGCATCGCAAAAGCCGTGAATTTCGATATTGCAATTTGGTACAAAGTGAATCCACCGCGGTATTTTGACAGAGTCTATTGCACTACTAGTTTTTATAAACTTTTGCCAATTAATCAACGTAATTGTTTTCAGTGGGTCATCCCAATCTATTTTATCAAGCCATATTTGTTGCATGACAAGTTTAGCTACAACAATTACTGGCGCTAGCCATCCGCAAGGGTCGAATAATTTTGCTATGGTGGATAAAACTTGCCTTTTTGTATAATTTTGCCTAACTTCCACCGTTGGTTGAGTAAATGTGAAGAAATCTCCTGAAATATTCCACCTAACACCCAATGTCTTGGCAGACGAGTCTTCTGACAAATCAAGCCAATTTACAGGAAGTAATTTCTCATTAGGCAATTCTTGAATTATTTTATGATCGTTTGCCGTCCATTTCATAAGTTTAAATCCCGCGGACTCCAAGGCCAATATTAATTCCTTGCGCGATGCAATTGCTTCATCAATTGTGTGCGCTCCAGCCAAAACATCGTCCACATACAGATTTTCTTGAATAATTTTGGAAGCAATAGGATGTGTGTCTGCTACATCTTCTGCGAGTTGCAGAAGTGTGCGTATTGCCAGAAATGGAGCGCAGTTAACTCCAAAGGTAACTGTTAGGAGTTCAAAATCCTCCACAGGGTCTGCTGGGGATTTTCGAAAAAGAATACGTTGATATTGTGTCTGATTTGGATCGAGAAGAATTTGTCTGTACATTTTCGTGATATCTGCGTTAAAAACATATTTAAAAAATCTCCACTTCAAAATTTGTAAAACCAGATTCTGTTGCAAAATGGGTCCTGTATACAAAGTGTCATTGAGAGCGCTTTTATTTGAAGTGGGATTTGAAGCGTTGAACACGACGCGAAGTTTCGTTGTGAGTCTGTCAGGTTTAACCACCGCGTGATGCGGCAAATAGTAATTTGGAGCCTTGGTGATCTCTTGCGCTGATATTTTCCGCATATGACCAAGTTCCAAGTATTCTAAAATGCTTTTATCGTATTGTTCCTTGAGATCAGGAGTTTTCATTAATTTCCTTTCCATTCGGTAAAATTGAGCCATTGCTATGTTCCGCGAACTTCCTAACTCATGGCATTTTTTAAAAGGAAGACTCACAACATATCTTCCATCCGAATTTCGTTTAGTAGTCTGTTTAAAATTTGATTCACAAAACATGTCCTCTTCTGACCGCAAAATCTTTTTTGGGGTTTCTTCTACCTCCCAAAAACGTGTAAGAACCTGCTCAATTGCCACTGTGTTGTGTAATGAAATTCGATTATTATTGTATGGGTCATTTGTCATGGGTCCACCAATAATCCACCCGAACACTGTATTTTGTGCTAAAAGTGTGCCGATTGATCTCATAGGAGACCCGATATCAAAAATCAAGGGTCCTATATCCATTCCAATTAATAAATCAACCGGTTGACTAATGTAAAACTTCGGGTCTGCCAAGTCAAGGTTGGCAACATCACCGAGTTGTCGCAAATCCAAGTTTTGTGGCGGTAAATGAGATGGAAGGGCTTTCAAAACTGGGGCCCAAACCTCTAATTTGAATCTTGTATCTAAACGTGAACGCAAAGTGAAAAGACATGATTTTGTAGAAGTCTCTGACAACATTTGACTAACTCCCGTAACGTGTATCAAGTTTCGTTTCGTCGGCAAAGCTAATTTATTTTTCAATTTTTCAGATATAAACGTGGACTGCGATCCCGAGTCAATTATAGCTCTTGCATCGAATAATTGTCCACGTGATTCAATCTGAACCAAAGCTGTAAAAAGCAAAGTTCCTCTAGGATGATTCCCACAAGTACGATCATTCTGGAGGGTCAAGGTCATAACATTATTTCCTATGCTTGGTGTGGACTGTATCTGTGTCGCAAGCGCTGCAGTGCTAGTACTAGGTCGTACTGCATCGCTAACTGGGTCTTGAGCAAGTGTTTGGGTTTCCGTTCCCTTATGTAACATAGTATGATGTCGCATGCTACATTCTCGACAAGTGAATTTGCTCTTACAATCCTTTACCCCATGATTTGAGGAAAGACAATTATAGCAAAGATGAGATACTTTTACTACATGAATTCTATCGTTTATAGATTTTTCAATAAATTTAGGACAATCCCGTATAAAATGGGTTGCCTTGCACAACTGACAACTAGGATTCTGATTGTTTTGATTAGGCTGTGTAACGGACGATTTTGAATTAGGTTTACGTTTTCTATCAAATTGTAATTTTTGCGATACATTAGTATGAAAACTATTTACGAACTTTGGTTTGTCGTGTCTATTTCGACCGCCATCGAAATTCTGTTGATTATGCTTATTATAGATTGGTTTAATGTTGCCCACAGACTCAAGTGTCTTGAATTTATGTTTGAGAAATTTGTCAAAAATATTCCAATTTGGCAAAACTTTACAATCTTCCAATGAATTTTCGAATTCTTCAAGGAAGGGACGCGGCAATTTCGAAGAACACAAAAAAATTAAGATTGGGTCCCAATCCTTCACTTCAACCCCAAGAGTCTCTAACGTTTGCATACAACTATTTACAGTTCTTTGCAATTTCTGAATAGATTGGCTGGAATCGAAGTTAACATTTGGCAAGTTGAACAATAATTTTAGTTGTTCATTTACTTGCATTCTTCTATTTTCATATCTGTCTATCAAATTTTTCCATGCCAATGTGAAACCCTCATTAGTAAGTGGGACATTGCTTATAATTTCCCTTGCTTCTCCCGCTGTTTTCTGTGTTAAATGGAAAAGTTTTTCAACATTGCTTAATCTTGAATTTTTTATATAAATAGCAGTGAAAAGGTCCCGGAATGATGGCCACGCTGTATAACCACCCTTAAATGTGTCTGTGTCGCAAGGTGGAAGCCTTAAACCCGAAGCAAAATCAGAATCTGAGGGTCGAGATATTGATAACGATTCATCTTTGGTGACTTGATCTTTTAAAGCCAAAATATCCGCATTAACTGAACTCATAATTCGTTTGTAAGTTTCCATTGCTTCACTATAATGGGCGCGTAATTTTGTTTTGTCGATTGGTTTCTCACCTTCCAATGGCACATGATCTCGACAATCTAAATACGATTTCTTTATATTGGACCATAAAGTTTCAATTTCCGCACGGACCGCTTCAAGCTCGCGAACATTTTCCGTTGTCTTGGCAACGGCGTATGTGCTTTCAAAATCATTTAAATCGTTAACGCTATTCGCAAATTTTTCGCTTTTGGTTCTATCCATAGTGAGTCGATTTATCTTACTTCAAAGTTTTCAAACAACCGAAAGCTTGAGAAGACAAACACGAGCCGTAAGCCGCGATTCAGTGATTTAAATTCTTTTCCAGAAATGAAAAGGTAAAATCAGATTTCCAGGTCACTCAAGCCGATGTGCTTTAAAAGATTTTTGTTGCGAGTCAATGTTAATATCAAACCACAAACTTATTTCAACAGGAGAGATATACAAATTCAATAAAAACGGTTGTAAAATTTGAGAGTCAAACTTCCCACAGTATTCGACTTCAACAAAATTAGACTTGGGTCACTTCAGCAAACAAATACCCAGACATACGTATGAGAAATTTACGCAAAAATATTTGTATACACACTTTCCAACATTTAACTATTTTTGCCGGTGTACCTTGAATAATTCGGGTCAACGGCGCAAAATTTACCAATCGAATTGAAAATACTAGACTTGATGAGCAAAAATAAATGAGCGGAAGTAAATTTTAACAAGCGGCACGAATAAATTTGTATTTGCAAAGTAAAATTTAAAAAAAAAATGTAAATCAACAAGATATTTTCGTTTGTGTATCAATTTTAAACAACTTGATTCTTCAAATTGGTGAAAAACATCATCGGGTCAAAATTGCGCAAATTTCCAATATTTGCAAAAATGTCTATAACCATTTGTGAAATTTCGATAAAACCAGGACCTTTTACCAGGCTGAACTTTAGATTTATCCCGAAGTATTATTTTTTTTTATAATCTCCAAATTCCGCTTTGATTATTTCGTAAAAATGCTTTTAGTTCACTATAGCAATCAAGGGGACGAATTTTCATATGTAATGGGGCATATAATAATAATTATCCAAACGGAATAATTTTTTTTTTTGAGTGTAGCGAATCAACAAGTTACAACAGTCTAGGTGTGTGTCAAAGGGTATTGCTATTTACGTGTCTCGAAACAAAGTTATTTTCTTCCTCGGGTCAAAGTACCATCCACAAAAATGACAAACAATTTTTTCTGTTGACTAGTCCGTGATACAAACACGCACACCATAAAGGGTCATACATAGATCTCCAGAAGGTTCTCTTATATACCAGTGAAGGGAGAGTCAAAGCTGACCGATGTATGTGTCGTGTCGTATGTATATAAAAGGAAAAAGATGGGTACTCACTTTGTAGATGTGTATGAGAATGTGTTGTCTATGTGTAGGTCGTGTGGGTATGTGATCTTTTTTAGTGCGCGCCAATGTCCAAATTGTTTGTCTCCCTCGCTGTTTTACCGTTGCAACGGAATCAGATTTGCAGGCAAAATTTGTTAAAATTTTTATGTTGGTTATGTAACCGATACCGCACCGATTTTTTGTTTGTTTAATTGTTCTTGCACAGGGCTCACAATGTTTATGAAAATTGTTTATTTAGAAATTTCTATTTATTTTTCCTTTTTTTGTTAATAAAGTTAGTCTAAGAAAAACACCAAAAGCACAATTTTGTTTCACTTATGTTGGAAAGCACTTTTTAATACACACTTTTTAGCCCAATTTTACAAAAAAATTTTGTTTTTTGCACTACTCCACAAATTAGTTTTAAGTTTTTTAATTTTTTATTTTAAACAATAATAATTTTACCACTTTATAGTTTGATAAAAAATTATTTGTTTTGTAGCACAGTGTAATGTCCACCACTTTATTTAATGTCACTCAAATTATTTGTTATTTGTACTGCAAATTTATATTTAAGAAAATTCACGATTCGGCTTCGAATGGACCAAATGTTTTTTACCGAGTTTGTCCTTTTGTAATAATCGAGGTGACTTTTGGTTGATGTTCAATTTCTAGGTTTTGGTTTATTTAAATTCACTGATACAATATATACAAGGGTAAGTGCAATGTAGTTGGTAAGTATAGGTTAATTTATGGTAAGTATACAGGTTTTAGGTAAGTATAAAATGTTTACACTTTAGGTTTAAATTCAAGAAAATGTTCACTAATTTTCACAATGTGCAATATTATTACAATGTGCAATAGGTTTTCCAAAGTGCAATAGGTTTTACAATGTGCAATATTTTCTCAACGTGCAATACTACAGGTAAGTTTATATTTTATTTTATGATTAGATGTAAGTAACACTAGGTAAGTATTGTAGGTAAGTATAATAGTTGTTCCTTTTTTTTTTTTTTAACAATGGTTAAAACTTTTAGTTAATTCACTTTTCAGCTCTTTTTTATTTCAAATATTGTTTCTATTTTATATTTCACTTTGTTGTTATTTTCACTTTGGTCACGGGAGTAGCGAAGCGGCCGGTTTAAAAGATCGATTTACATTAAACAAAACGAATGTCATGGGCAATTGGTTGGAGATGACAATTACGCATACAATAACAACAGATATGTCTCCACTGAAGTAATACATCATATGTGTACACATACATATATGGGTATTTGGAGGACCGCTATGTACATATCTGTGCTAATTAAATAGCACAAGGGCAACAAATAAAAAGAACAATAATGTGCAAACTTTTAGCACAACTCCCAACACCC